>NW_026038063.1:0-302772 GCF_023373825.1 Bactrocera dorsalis
GCAGTGTCAGCACTTGTGTGGATGCAGGCCCGACGGCCAACTCATCAATGCCAACCAAACCCAAACCGAGGAATTTGGCCGTTTCGACGCCATTAGCAGGCCGATCATATACTTCGAATAAAATCTCCGCTGATTGTGGAGACAATTCACTAAAAAGAAAACAAAAGAAAAATCAAACAATCGGGCCTAGCAAATGAAGCGTAAGCACTTACAATAGGAAATGCTCATCCCAATAAGGAGTGGCACCCTGCCGAGCGCCGGTTTGATTCTTTTGTGCAGGTTCGTCCATTTCCACCACAACGTAAGGGTCCTTGGCTTCGGCCAGCCCTTCACCTTTCACAATTTTTACCAGCAAACGACGGCCAGAGATCATAGGCTGCAGACCTGACAAATTAGAGCCCTCCAAGTTTTGCTATAAAGGGTGTTAAGTTTGTTTTTTTTTTTTTTGGTGAAGTATGAAAGAGAAATGAAACGAGAAAAATTGTTGAGTGAAATGAGCGGGAAATTGTAGGCAATGTAAAGCATGTTTTCCAGTTTGCGAAGGCAATGAAATTTGCCTTTTATTTGATAACTAGTATTTCTACATAAGTATGTGTATAATTTTCGGTACAACATGCGAGTTTCTTTACAAATTTATGTTTTGTCTTTTGGAAATTGTAACATTCAGTGGCGAAATCATGTTCAATAATTATAATAATATTGATAAGCCCTCTGAAATGAGAGAAAGCAAAAACAAAAATGAACTTAACTTTTGAAAATGAATTTCAAAAAGTGATTTTCACTTTTAACTGTTATTAATTGTTATATAATGTTTGTTACGTTTAAGTAAACAAAAGGCAAATTTCATCGGCAACAATGTTGAGGCTGAAACAATTTTTCATTTTCAAACATGCGATGCGCGGAAGTGGGTAGAACAATGAGAAGAATAACAGCGTTTATTTTGTGACACAGTATTTTTACAAACTCTAGGGCGCTCGACTCGAATGCCAAATATTTCATATCTGTATGTTTGTATGTATGTAGAGTGATGTACCTATGTAATTACATATCAGCTTTGTATGCAAAATCTGTACGAATTGTCACTGCCAATCGTTTAATGATTCGAAAAGTGTCTTATAAAAACATAAACAATTAAACAATGAAATAAACGAAAAACAAGGAAACCCCGTATACGGATTTGATATTTATGAATATGTTTCTTCTCAATGTACTGACGCTCACCGCTAACGCATCATAATTGACGGGATATATTACAGGCATGTCAAGCGGGTCGATCTCGGCCCGTGGGCAGGTTGCGTAGACCGAAAAGTCGACTGGATAGACGGTGTCGCGCAGTGTGGCCGTGATTATGTCACTAATGACTCCTTGCAGCTGCTGCTCATCTTGATCCATTGGCTTGATGGCGCCCACACTATTCATGGCAACGCGGATCTGTTGTCACAAAATGTTATATATTAATTTATTTAAATTTAAAAAGCACTAGTAGCAACTCACATCGGGATAACCATCCACCTTCATCTCGCCTTTGAGTGTGTTGTAGTTCATGGCGGTAGCCATGCGTGCACGGAAGCGGGAGATGGTCACTTTGTAATGGGAGGTATCAACCTTGCCGGCCTTCTGGCGGTACGTCTTCACCTGCAGCACCGGCTGTGCATCACAATCAAAGGTGATCAGCTGTGAAATGGAGAGGAAGATACAAACGTGTTTATATTAGTCTTGGAATGATTGTTGCGCAGTGGCACCTACCATATTCGATGGATTCGTTTCATCACAGTTGCAAAATATATTGTTCAAACTGGGTGGTGGACTGTCGGGCAGCACGCGCACCACCTCCACTGCGACGCCATGCTGAAAGTGGTAAATAAATTCATATTAAGGAAGTCTTCCTTTATAACTGATATTAATATTAGATTAATATTTGAGAATTGCACTGCGACCTGTGGTCTACCCTGGTATTAATGTTATATGCATAAATAGTTAATACATACAGTAAATAATGACAACTGTGAAACATTTACAAACATTTATAATATTATTGTGTGAACCCATCGTTATGATTGTTACTTCGCGTGTTTTTTTTTTTTTAATACTAATATGTATGTATGTACATATGTATGTTAGCAGACCTGTTTGTATGTATTACATACAAGTATATTAAAAATTTCATGTCGTTCTGGCCTTTGCCTCTTCGAATTGTTTTTGCATTGTTTATCGCCGGCCTTACGTTTTCAGAGTTGTTGTTATTATTTTATTATTTCTTTTTCTTCTTTATTATTATGTGCTGAAACCGGGGCCAAGGTTAACATTAAACCCATTTCGTGTCTTTACATGTGTGTATACATATTTACACGGCTATCAACAATATATATACATACATATGTATGTAAGTGTATATGGATATGTAAATTGTCTGCCGCGTTTTTGATGTTTCTCGTTTCGTATATTTATGTTTATTTCAATTTTATTGCTGAAACTTCGCTTCGATTTTTGCTTTCGTCGAATGCTTCTTATAAGCCGGTCTTATTTGAATTTCTTTTTGTACTAAATAATACTCAAGTGAGACTAAATTTGACGAGCGTGCTTGTGAATGTAGTATTGTATGTTCACATACATACATACATACATATATGTAAAACAAATATATTAAAATATGTCTGACGTAATGCGTGATTCAATTTGAGTTTCTGTTGGATGACGACGGAACGACGGAATATACATGTACTTGTGCAACAACAAAACAAAACAAATCAGCTAAGTGATCTCATAGTTTGCTTGGAATACTCGTACGCTTTAGAAAGACGAGAAAAGCTGTAAAAGCATAACTGGAATTCTCTGACTCTTCCTTTTGATTGTTAACAATTAATGATCTTTTCATGCAATTTGGCTTAAGGCGCTGGAGCTATTTATATTCAAGAGCATATTTCACATTTTTTCAAAAATCAATCAAAACATTTTTGTCTGTCAATCATATCGTTATCTTACATACATACATATATGTACATATGTATATGCATGTGTATTTGTTTGTGCAATAAACAGATAAACATGAATCCAAATCATGACGTCGCGAACTAAAATCATTACTACTGAAAAAAAGAAGAATCTGAATCCGAAACATATTTGAAATAGGATGGGAATCTAATTTTAGCCATGCATGCTTTGCCAATCTTTGCCAATAAAGATATTCGTTCGGTCTATTAGTTTACGGGTAAGAAGGCATGGAAATCACAGTGTTAATAACCCATGAAGTTCTCGAGTCTGCTTTCATAATTTAATTTAATTGCGAAATAACACTCAGTGCCGCATTTGGCGCGTTTTTGAACACATCATCGATAAGCTGGCGTTTGATGAGGTCATACCGAGCTTTACTTTCCTACCAACATTAGCACGTATATAGCATTAAGCCCTGCACAATTTACATAAGATTTACATACATACAAACCTATGTATGTATGTTCATAATGCTGTTAAAATGTATTCCTATTTATTGTATTACTAGTAAATGTAGACTTTCCGGTTTATGTGAATAATAATGTTTTATTAGTAAATCGCTTGGCAACTCACCTCTTCCATCGATTTCTTCAGCGTTTCATTTAAGGCTATAACCCAAGAGGTTAGCAATTCGTTGACAATCACAAGATCGCTGTAAAGCCAACGGAACACTTGACTAGTCCAAGTAACGGAAGTCTAAAGTGGAATGTAGGTAATGCTTTATATTGTCAACTCATTTCTGCTGCACAACTCACTGTTTCGGGGCCAACAACATTGGAGGGTGGCGGCACATAACGTTTTTTGCGGCTTTCTGGTCCAGTAGAGCCCTGTCGCACCATGCGGCGGCGTGCGCCAGCACCAGCAGCTGCACCCCCAGCACCGCCACCGGGCGCGCGACCGCGTGCAGCACCACCGGGTTTGGCGGCTAAGTCCTAATTACAACAACAAAACATATACAAACACATATTTTTAACAGTAGTAAGACGGTAGTTTGTGATCCGCCTTTGGGAGATTATGCCCACCTTAAAATCTGCTTTGCTCGCCATCACCTCTCTCGGCTCGGATAGTCGTTTGCTCGCTTCAGTTTTCGCTGCACTGGCAGCACCGGGCGCCACACTGCTCTGCCGACTGTTGCTCTGACTTGTCGGCGTTTTGTTGTTGTTATTTACCATATATTTATTGTATAAAAATTTACACAGCCATACTAAGAAGAGGGCCAATACAGCCCAAATAAATATGAACATTGCTAGTGAGTCCATTGTTAAATCACCAATTCCTTCAAATGAACAAATATAATCATCGATTTGATCTGCTAAATCCATAATTCAATGCGATGGCAGATGCATAAATCAAGTTTTACGCATCATATCTGAAAATAGAGATAACAGCAGGGATTTCGGTTAAGTCAACCAAGTTTAAAAATATGACAGATGGAGTATTAATTTCTACAAAATCTAAAAATATCGAGTAAAATTATATGCGCTAAGTTGTTGTTGTTGTAGCGGCAGAATTCTACGCTAAGCTCTTTGATTGCGCTGGGTTATGTATTGGTAAAAATATAAGTTTGGGCACTGATAACATTAATCGGAAGCCATGACAGTCGGGCCTAAGTTATCGGAACGGACCCTGATTTTTATCCTGTCAAGGACAGTCAACTCGATGTCATGGCTCGAAATTACTCGAGGAATGTTTTCTGACTCTACAGCAACAACAACAACACGTTACCTCCAACCATAATCATCTGTATGACGAATCCATCAAACCCCTTTAAACCCACCCTAACTTTGAAATATCTGAAAGAGAGCCATACAAGTTTTGAGTCGACTCCGAACGGCTAAGGGACCTTTCTACTACTTTTTCAAAGTAGGAGATTGCATGTAGAAGTTAAAGGATTGAATATAAAAGAACACAAAAACACAAAAACTTATATAAAATATGTATTTTCATTATTGGCCATAAAAATATTGGGTTCAAGGTAAGTATAAGGGCAAATGTGAAGACAAATAGAAGAAAAATATTTACCGTGCCGAATTAAGTGAACTTCTTAGCTCCAGTCAAAGAAGAATAAGCAAATTCAAATAAATTAAAAATGTCGAAAATCACAGCGAAGAAACAAAATCACGCTTCAACAAATTTAACAAAATTCCTGCATTTCATAAATTATTGTTTCAATCGTCTTCCGCTTTTTGTTTGTTTGTTTATCAGTGAATTTGCGTAAGGTCTTTACTTTCGATACAAAAAAGTGTTTATCTTTGGCCTTGTGGCACTTGCGGTTTTCACTTGAGCAATGGGTGGTGTTTGTCAAAACCCATTTGGGATCCTCCAACACACGCGCACACACAAACACACTTTCACTTGCGAAAATAACCAAACTCTCGTTGACCGAATACTATGGACGAAAAGTGCTCGGCCGAATGACCGAAGTGTATGGGATTCGCAGCGAGTAAAGTTATTCTGAAAATTAATATGGAAGCCAAAAAGATTTCAACTGGCTATTTATAGCCCACTAGCTGATGAATTTTTCACAATTGAAATATTTCACGAATCTGTGTTGTTTTTCTATTTTGGAAATCAGAAAAACTGGAGCACACACTTTGAGCACTATAGATATACATATGTACATATGTCTACATATCTAAAGACTTAGCATACACAAGTAATTATGGCACAAATGCTTCTTGGCAAATTCGCAATTTCGTTCGATAAAGAAATCGCAATCACATTTTGCCATCGCTCATCGCTTTAGAAATCACGTTTAGCTTATTAACAAAATTTCTTTACACCAAATTAAAGCGAAATTCACAAAACGAAACCGAACCGAATGAGGAGTGCAGAACGAAACTAAATTGAAAACCTTTCGAAAGCAAAGCGAAACCGAACTGAACGCCAAATTTGAAGGAGATCGGCTGAAATCCGCCACAGTCGGTGGCAGTCGAGAGTTATCGAGCACTAAGCAGCAGGAGAAGAGCCGGCAGAGATTGCGCATGGAGCTAGAAGCTAGAGCCCAGCAGCATAACACTTCTGGCAGTTCGCGGCCGCTTTGGCGAACCGAAGTGCGTCGTCGCAAAGAGATAAGCGCAGTGTGTTGGAAAATCGGAAAAGCAAAAAAGCTTTTTGAATTTGTAAATCTCTCACTACGCAATGGCCAATAACAATAAGTTAGGAAGATGTCGCTGAATTCACGAATACGCTCGGGCACTACACCTAATCAACAAACGCAGACGCTCACCATCTGTTCATCTTACATCGAACTTTCTTTCACACCTTAATGAAGCTACTCGTATGCATGTACGTAGGTATGTGTGTATGATGGCCGATCTTGTTGTTCAACAGGATGGTTGTGTGTGGCATCTGTCGGAAGCGGGTGCCACTATTGCCACTTTTACACCTTCTCAGTTTTGACGTCATTCTTTTTAAAATCGAAAATAAATTTTACATTGTGTGTGTGTGTGTGTGTGACTTTTTCTATTACCGCATGGTTGCCGACATCATCGTTGGCTGCTCACTCGAAATGACGTAATTGGGTGCGCAACCAGATCTTGTACATACATACATATGTGCGAAGGCTGAGCTGACTTAGGACGCACGACACGGGCAAGTATTCTCGCTTCTATAATTACGCTTTCATGGCAGCTGCGTGTTACTTAGACATTCTTAATTTATACGGAATATATTGCTATGCGAATAATGGATTCACCGGAGTTTTTATATATAAACATTTTCATTTCGACTATTTCAACTATTTATTCCAGCACTCCGTAGTGGCGTTAGTGGAGCTCTAGGCAATGCGTGTGCCAATACAGCAACAACTACAACAATCATGAAGTTAATTTAGTTTTTCTCACAAAGGCATTAATTTCAAGCGCATTAAAATAGCTCACACGGCGTCAATGACAACACCAAAAACTATTTTAAGAAACGAATCTCTGGACGCAGTTGGAATGGCTTTCGTTTGATGCCAAAGTAAGAAGTTAATGAATGCTAAGCAATAAAATCACTTTTTTGTAAACTATTTTTGCTCAAAATTCTAAATATACAGCCCTAGTACATGTATACATGTAAATACTTACACTTATATACAAGTACAAATGTGCATATGGTATTGAAGTGCGTTTTTGAATTCAAAACTCAACCGCCAATTCGACCTTTTGCTAATCTGCCTTTGCTACAGTTCACTTGTTTTCGAAAAATGTTTTCCAATATATTCGAAATCTGTATAGCATGTTTTTCGCCAATCTGTTGCCTTGATATTTCAATAGTAGTATAAGTATAGTATAATGACCAATTCGCTGGATTTTAATTCGGAATATGAAGAGCAGATGATTTGACCGCTGTCAGCAGCATGTTGCACAGTTTTTATTGCAAACAGTGTATGCATACACCTCCGCAGAGCTACATATTTACATATGCAAATATAAACATATCGAAGTCTGTAAGCGCTTTGTGCATGCACCGAATTCAGCGCGCTGCCAAAACGGTATCTGCGAAATCTCTTTCAGCTAAATGTCTGTTCTTGTGAGTGAATTATTTTTTTCTAAACACAAGATGCTTGGCTGATGTAAAACAAACAATTTACATGATATATTGAATGAATGAACAATGGCCGCAATGAATTTGGCACTTGTTGCAGACAGCAGGCAACAACAATAGCAACAAATAACAAATAAATAAATACTTAAACACAAACTCAGGCAATACTGTTCGAATATACATACAACAAATATGTATATACTATATATAGATATATCTATATATGTACATATATATATTTTTTAGTGAATTATAAATCGAAGCTGAGACGTCTGCTGTGGGTTTTATTATTGCGTTTTCTTAGCAATAGCAATAATATGCAATAACATAGCATTAACACATTTTTGGACAAAGTTTGCATTATCCCGGTACAATAGGGCGGCAGCTGTTGACAAGAGTTATTCTGCGCTTGATTTCCTGGCTCAGATTATTGGTGGAATTTGTTCCGGTTCCAAGATATAGAAAGTACTTAACTTTTTCAAATGCAAAGCTGCCAACGTAGTTCCCAAGACGCCAGGAGCCTTTGTACGTGACCTCCAGGTACTTTCTCATGCCCTCTTTCACCACAAGACCAACCTCTTTCGCTTCTTTTTCTAGGCTGGAAGAAGTTGCGCTGAAAGCTCTGTTATTGATGCTTAATATCATCAGCGTGCCCCCAGTAGCAATGCGCTTCTAGAAAAGGCAGCGCTACTGCGGTTCGGCTTAGCGGCACGTATCTCTTTTTCCAGCATTCTGTTGAAGGAGGCACGATACGCATCCTGTCTAAAAGCTCGTTTGGTATCGAACGGCTCGGAGAGGTCTTTCTTCATTATTTTTTTATTTAATTTAACCATTAGAAAAATTAAATATAGTATTATTGTCGCAAAATAAACATACGATATGGTCTTTGATTAGGCCCTGAAGCCCTGCGGAACGTTTGAAAGCACCAACAATGATGTTTAGTTTAACTCAAAACCAGAGAATGTGTTTCTATCTCATTAAAGTAATTTAACCACTTGCTTTCCTCTTTCTCTTTTATCATGAGAGTACATTACATTTATACCAGTTGCACGTTCGATTCGCGGCACGCCAAAATCAGGCATAACGCAGGTAACTAATGCAATAATGAAAACAAATCGTCTCCATACGCTCAACGTGGCAGTAGATATACATATTTACATACAGCCATATGTATATATGCTCATACCTTAGCAAACAGATTTGCAGTGCCGGTCGACATTGAAACTCTGATGTCATCACGATGACGTATATAACCTTATTTACATATTTTAATTTAAAGCCACCCACGAATATCCGAAGCGCAGCAGGAAACTAATTTCGATAGCCAAATATTTTGTGTTACTAATACTACAATGGGGGACTGAAAGAAAATGAGCATCGAATCAACAGGAAAATAGAAGTGTAACTAATTTTTAACCTCAGAAATTTAATTTCTGTCCGTCTCTTCCAACAATGTACAGAAAATTAATGTTAAAAAAGCTTTCTTTGTTTCATTAAAAAACTAAAAGGTTTGATTGTTCCGCTGAGATCGCAGGAATTTCACACTCTTTGAAGACTAATGACCTTTACTACACGAAGTCAGCATAAAAGCGCGTTATGCTGACGATGAATGGGAACAACAGTTCGTAGAACAAGACCGCCGAGACACAATTTAAGCATGAAAGTCAACTTTATATAAAAATAAGAGACAATGACGAATATGTAGTAAAGAGGAGATATAAACAAAATAATGCCACCACTTTGCATTGTGAAAATGCTCGACACACGTCCAACCGCACACCGCTTTCTTAAAGAGTTATTATAATAGAAAACATACACACATGCCAATGTGTGAGTAAAATTAGAAATATGCAAATATTTATATACATGTGTGTATGTATATGGTATACTTATGTGGCCTGGTGACGTTTGGGACGCCGCCAATAAAGTCAATAGGACAATATGAAGGTACTCGTACTTATGATTCCCAAACCAACTGTGAGCAAAGACAACAACGTAGCGCTTGACTTCTACATATTGTTAAAGCGTAAAAATCAAAACAAATCAATATAGACGGAGAAGATCGTTCCATAGGAACCATTAAAGCACATAAACCTCTTTTAGCCTAAAAAAAAGTGCATAACTCCTTCCTATTCATAACGGATATGTGACTTTTAATGAAAAGGTGCCAGCGGATTGTATGTCAGACTTTCACCCGACGGTACATGGGCGCAAAAGTTCGCGCGACTGAAACCATTCGTCATTTTGGATCCTCGCATTTTTTTCATTCTCTGCTTCCACTTTCGCAACTTTTAAGTACTTTATATTTAATTATTAAAGTGCTGACATAATAGAGCACATTGTATTTATCGGGTTAGAGCTTAAAGAGGAGCGGCGTCGCACAAAGTGAGCCAATTCTGCGTGTGTCAATAACAAAAACAACAACAAAGTTCACACATTTATGACACTCGGTGTGAACTGGTCTGGACTGGTGTGAGTTCTATTTTTGGGGCACACCCAGAAGCTTACGAGCTAAATTAAATTAAAAACAATGTTATACATATATATCTACGTGCTGCTCGTACATACTTACATGCATACAAACAATTTTATGTAGAGCAACGAATAAGAATTATTATTTTTTTACGAAATTCAGTGCACTTGGGAATAACGAGTGGACTTTAATAGCGCTCGTCTTCGCAAATGTGAAGTTCAACCAAATCGGGATCACCGCGCGAAATTTTTTGGACAAACACACCCAAATCACGTCATCACGGCGAAAATACCAGCAGATACATTTATATACTTCTAAATATACATACATACATACATACATACATACATACATATGTATGCACAAAGAGTTGCTTTGGCATATGAGAACACACAATATAGTAAGAAAAGCTTGGATTGCAACAACGGCGTGGCGTTGTTGCATTTTCTCACTCTTCTATGGCATTCGAGTTGTTGGTTTTGATTACGATCTGCTTTTGCTTGTGAAATTTCGATTTTCTTTGCTTATCCTCGTCAAACTCAACGCAGCGAAATAAATCGCAAAAGTCATTCATCACTCATTCGGCCCAAACAACCGTGCCAACAGAGGCATACGAGTATTTGTGTGCGTGTGCCAGCAACAACAACAAAGCGGCAACAACCAGCAACGAAGAGGCAGCTGAGAGTTCACGTTAACATTAGGCAGAGCTACTTGTTGCGTCATTCAAGAAAACCGCAGAAGAAAGCAAATACATTCAAGTAAAAAACCAAACGTACACACATACTGTCGACCGCATATACGAACATATGCGAAAGTACATAGCCAAACGCGCGTTATTTAAGCCAAGCTAAGCCAACAAACTCTTTGTGCCAACTCAAATTACATTTCTTTTCGAAACTGTGCCATGACGAAATGAAAAAAGCATAACAACAACGAAAACAATTGCTATAAGAATGTGCGTGCGAGTGTAGTTATAAAGCGCTGATCTAATAGCAGCTGCTTGCAGTCATAGTGAAATTAGTGTTGCGGTAAAAGTTAGTGGATTCTTAATTTGAATAATGAAATTATGGCTCTGGCCCTTTTTAGGCCCAGTGGCTGTTCCGCTTAGTGAGGCGGGGGGCAGGGCAGAGGTTCATTTTTAATCGCCGAGTTTCGGATAGTTTCACTTTAGAAAGCAACTCCATTCATTACCTACAAATGATTGCATACATACATACATATATTTGTGTAGATAAAAATACATAGACGTGTGTATGTAAGTATGTATGTACATATATTTATTCATTTTAAATTTTGGATAAATTGAAAGCATAACCATGAGCTCTGTGTCAATAACAATACATACATACATATGTAGGGATGTATGTACGTCAACATCTGATAATATAAAATACCAACAAAACTTGCAAATTTGAATACTGGAGCGCAATTAATGCATCGCTGTGAGTTATTCATCACTTATCAACCACCACATCAGCCAATCAAGCGATTGCAAGAAAATGCCCAACAAAACGGTTTGAGGCCGCCAGAAATGCCTGACAGTTGTCCATCTGGCAAGAAGAGGGGAAAAGCGTTGCGTGCGCATGCAAAGCTCAATTCTTCACGTGTCTTCACGGCTCTAAACGCATTGATTGGAAACTTGGCGAAGGAAAGTGCACATATTTCCATTTGCTTTTTTATACATATGTACATATGTATGTACATGTATGCGACCATGATACCTCTATGTAAAAACATACATATGTATGTACATACATATGTGTGTGAATATGGTTATATATATGTAAGTATGTATTTGCACTTGCATAAATGACAGCCACAAAGTGTAACAAAATAATTGCTGGCGAACATAAAATTACTGCTACGCGAATAAAATAACGGTACATGGGTATAAGCTCTAACATTAAATCAATTTAAAAACAGCTAAGAAGTGACAACGCGCCAAGTGTAAACGCGCCGTTTACATACTGAAGAACTCCCAAGAAACTAGCGCAGTCAAGAGTTTTCGCAAAAGGAGTGCTTAGATGTGGTTCAACTAGTGTGGTCCGAGGAGCTCTTTAAGCCTTTAAAGTGAAATTTCGGCGTAAATAACTTTGTAATTTTTTTCCAGCGCAAACCACATTAGAAATCTTTGTCGAAACAAAACGCACATAAAAATAAATAAATCGCAACATGCATTTATTACAACAATAATAGCAGCTTAGCAAAATGTGAGACAAAAACACAGCACAACACTAAATAGCACGACAAGAACAACAACTCAAACAAAAACAAAATCCCAATCAAAGCTTCAACAGTATTATCTTCGCCCAAGATCAGCCCTCGGAACGATGTGCTTAATCATGCGACAAGGCCACAACGCAGATTTATGAAATTCTCAAAAATTATTAATTTCAAACCCTCACACACACCTATCCCCCTCCCGAGTCGGCTCCGACATGTCCAGTTGTTTGCCGCGCCGCGCATCAATGCTTTCGGCGCTGATTTGTGCACGAATGCAAGTGTGTGGGCAATGTTTACATTTTCAATAATAATTGAATCATCCACTGAATCGGGCACTGAGTCATCTTTGAGAATTATATTAAATCTATTTAGCATTATCGTATAATGTGATTCCAACATTAACCGGCCATCATTTGATCGAAAAGCTATCAGTCGCACGAGTGTGTATTTTATTGGTTTATTTGTGCGTTTATTGGTAAATTAATTAATATTTAGGTGGAGGCAACGTACACGGGGCGTATGCGTAACCACACATTCCAATTCGATATATGGCCCAAACACCCACTCAACGCCGCACACAAGCCACTTATAAATCGCGAATATTAGGCCCATTTCAATAAATAAAAACGACAAATGAAACAATATCTTATGAATCATTAACAAGCTCAGGGTCGGGGTAGGAAAAAAGAAAGTTCATAACAACTAGCATGTGCTCTGACAAACCTATTGGGGTGCTGTATGACTTCATTTATGAGTTATACGATTTTTTTTCGTCCAATTTCATTAAATAAGCTACATAAATATGCCGCACGTCAATGCACAAGCACTGCATATTGCATAGTACCGAGCGAAAAGCTTCTCGCATAGCTGATTTCTTTCGTTCGTCTAAGGAGCATGATAAAAAATCGATATCAACTCACCCAATTTGCCTCAGCGTTTGGTTGGGTGATATACGCGTGCATACATACACATATGTATATTGTATAAGCATATCAGTATCTACAAGGAATAAGAGCTTAACTCGATATTCAGAACTTTCGAAGAGCGCGCTCAATATTTTTATTTTGAGTCATCTCTTCTGATACCGTAAATTTTAATATTTTTAATTTTATAAATAATAATAATTAATTTAATAAATAATAATCATAATAATTTCAGTGTGGCAAATTTAAGTAGTTGGTGATGCCAAATTTCGGTTTGGTCCTGAGGCAACTTTGTCTATCATTTCTTGTAGTGGCGGAGTGGTTGCGTATAATTCAAGAGTAATGGGGGTGATAGCAACCCCTTTCTGGTAGTCAATCAGTACACTGGCAATAGTACGAAAGCTCCTCTACGCCATGGTCTACAGAATGTTAGTAACCACACACACGTAAGGCCGCGGAGTGTATTGAACCCCTGGCTAATTATTTAGCATTTTATGCGGCCGTCTCTTTGCAGTCATTAATAATTCCATCGGAAATTTACATTGATGCATTTTTTGATCGCTCAAGTCGGTTACAGGTGTAAAGTTTAAAGTACACAACAAAACAAGTAATTCAGTATGCGAGTACACAAACAGTATAATTATACACATACACATATAGTATTTATGTATGACCGTGTGTGTAGATGCATGTACGGATTCGAGTTTTCATTTGTTGTTGATATTTGTAATCATTTGTGCCACTTTGTTTGCGTGAAGACTATATTTACCGCTGGACAATGCAAAAAGGCCAATAAGTAAACTCACTCACATATACATAAGTAAAGCCACATTTATTTGTATATGTATATATAGTGGGTTTAACGAGGACAAAACGATGCACTGCTTTGAGATTAAAAATTTGTGTTTGCCTATACTTAAATATGAATGTACATACATATGTATATGTAAGTATGTATAATATGCATGGAATAAATACATATATTGGGTTATCGAAAAAGTTGTCGTATCGGCACTCACTGGAGATATGTATGTGACTGCAACGACATCTATTGACAAAATACCAAAAGACTTTTTAGACTACCCAATATATGTATAGAATGTAGTATACGTACATATACACCGAACATAGATATTAATTGATTACTCTACTTTGCATAAAATCTGAGCGAAAATAATTAGTTTGGCATGCTCCCTTTAATCGAGGTTTTACTGTACGTTTAAAATACTTCAAAGAAACTATAAATATTTCATTGCTGTTAACTTTCAAGTAACCAAGCTTATACTCTGTGAGTCCCGCAAATAACTTTGCTGCCTTATTATTCTACTAGTACAGCGTCTACACAGCCCAGCTAATTGCCGCGTTTATCTCGTGATTACCTATTATTACTGCAACCTGTTCGTCAATTACTTAGTTCGTGTATAAAATTATATAAATATCTCCTACTATTATTATAATCATCAGCCACACACACACACTTTTATGGAAATTTAGGTAGCAAGTAGGAAGTTTGTCTCGAAATCCTTGATCAACTGATGAAATGCTGCAAATACTCCATAGAATATGACGTCAGAATTTCTCCAATTTAGCGTTACCATATCATTAGTGCATAGAACACAACACAAATACATGCATATAAGCGTGTACAATGGACAGCGAAATCTCGACGCTGCTGCAATCACCGTAGCCGAGTGTGAAAGCATTTCATGTGCAGGTCCAATAAATTTCAGTCGCTTCTTGGTCACTCACACATTTCTTAATGTAAACACAAACACCTATTATATATGTATATGTATGTATGTATGTATGTACAACGGAAGCGGAAACTGGGTCTCGGTGATATATTCACACTCACGTAGCATGCCACCTTTGTATGTGTGCATGTAGAAACTTGTACAAAACGCTCTGCTGCGTCATTCATGAATGATTATAAATGAACACTCAAGCGTTTGTCGCAATTTTCGCTGCACGCAAATGGCAAATATAAATGGAAACATAATATATCCGAGTTCAAAGCGCATGCATGCAAATCTATAATTGTACATGCATATATGTATGTATACCTAGTATACCTAGTATACCTGCTTGATCTCATAACTAAATAAAGTTGTGATTGTTCGCGAAGTCGTAGTTTGAGTTAAAGCTCTAAAAGTGAATTGTTTTTGACTTCCTTATGTCACAATATTTATGATTTCATTTTCCTGCCGGGTATCCACATGCATAAATATGGTCATACTCATGCTTAATACTCGCTGCTCAGTTGAACTTGCAACCTTTGGAATATCTAGGAATGACACGGGAAGTTCGTGTTATTCTTCTGTCGCGGTCAGAACAGAGTGTCAAGCAAAAACAGAGAGTCATGCTCCTTATAAATATTTAATAAGCTATGTGAAGCGAAGAATACCTTTTCATTTGTAGCACACACTTCACTGCATAGGCAGGTACATACATACATATATACAATATTTAATGCGAACAAGTTATTTAATTACTCTATTAACGCCTCGGCTGAGGTTAAAATGGACAAGGCTATATACATATGTAAGTTGAATATGAATATTGATTTATTGGCATTTATGTACACGGTATCTGACGAGCAAATCAGGTATAAAGTAGGCTAGTATTTTAAAAAGAAAAATTGTCGAATGTTCTCTATCTGATCTAAGAAACACGAGATAAATTATGGAAAGAACTGGACAAGGCAAGAAACTCACAGGTTCTACGTTGACTAGGGCATAGGTCTGCAGTCACTAAGCTGTTCGAAACCCTTTAAAGAAAGACTCTCGCTAATATGTCAACACTCAAGCTAACGGTTTTTGATTTTTTTCTGTTTTTCCATTTTTTTAATTAACTGACAGCGTGTATAACGAAATTCTTTTTGCATTTTGTCAGCGAAAATATGCATTTGAACACCTGTTTATATATATGAGTGTTGCTGATCCGCCATATTTGTCCGTACGAGATCATTTTGATCGATCCTTTTTTGCATTTTCACGGATTTTATTCTTCTGACTGTCAATTTAAATTCTGAGCTCAATTCAAATGAATGTTGTCTTTGGAAAAGCAAAATAAAAATAATTCAAAATAGTAGAAAAATAAATAAATAAAGTAATAAAGCGATCATGTGATTCGTTGCCCGAGCGCGAGGCAATTGGAGTGAGATCACTGAGGTGATGCCCGTATGCAACACACTTGCATAGCTTACATTCCAACAGAGCACAACAAAAACAAATACAATGCAATGCACAAGTAAGGAATACTAATTCGAGGTTAGTTGCTTTTAGGCAACGATGTGCTCAATTGGCTTTTTTGAATGGCCGTCGATAAAGTATTTGTATTGACAGATGACGAGATATTGTGACAGATGATTTACAACGCTTCTACAAAGAACTAATAATTTTGAGTTAAGCAATGGCTTTTAATATAGCTAATGAGAAGGTTAAGTTATACTGGCCGGCTGTCACGCCATGTGGATGTTCTCCATGTAGATAATGCTGGACAGAAACATAGACGCTGTTCCAGCTTCTCTCTCATGCCTACTTCTCTGCACTTTCTGGATCGTCGTTACTTAAGCCCATTCGGTATGTCCTACTTGCACATGATTTTCGCGATCCCGCATGCGTTTAAAGCATTCCTTCTCGCGCTAATCCGTCTATCAGCCCTTTCGGATATTTCGTTTTTAGTGACTTCCACTTTTTTAGAACACATTAACTTTTAGTATACAAGCGTTTTTCGTATTTGAATAAAGAATATGTATGTACATATGTATTCTCTTAGACTGAGGTTTAATTAAAACTGAACTTCTTTTACCACCAATAAATATTCGTATTTACGTACATACATACATACAAGTATGTACCTACATATACGACTCGAATATATTTGTGTTTGTAAATGCCGAAGGACGAAAGTGGTGTGTTTGGTAAACAAATCGGCCGACTGCAGCCGTTCAAACCAAACGGAGATTGCACAGGGTGCAGCAAAAACACTGGTGCCAGCGAGTCTAAAAACATACACACATTCTTTGAACGTCGTCAATGATTCCAACAACACGGTAGGAACCTTTTGCTGCTGTAGCACGTGACTATACACATTTTCATGTGAACTTCGTAAATAAATTGGGGCTAAGTTGCCTTCGATACGAAAATTTCAACAACTGAAAGTCGATGTGGCAAACTAGGTTAGTGGCATAACATAGTGGAAAGAATAGTTCAACAACAGCAAGCAGAAGAAGTAAAGGAAATAAAGTGTTCGTTATGAAGAAGAAACGGATAAATGACGAAGAGTATAAAATATATAGTGAAACTTGGGACAAGTGCAGTAATCTGACTTGTTCGAATACAAAGGAGAAGTGAAGATATCAGCTTTAATGTTTGATTTTGTTCTAATTGTTAAAGCTTGAAGGATTCAAAAAGGACGAAGAAAGATTGGCGCTAAATGTTTGTCAGAAACGCAATATAATTGTGGACAGAAAACTAACTGTCAGAGAATTTCAGTTCCAATATTTTCAATGCAAAAAGCTGAATTTTTAAAACCACAAGCCAAGTATGTGTGCATTTCCTGTTCTATATCAAAATTTTTTAGAATTCGTAACCACAGTTTCGTAAATAACTCCACCTCTTATAATACGCAGACCTTTGTAAGTTTGTAGGTATGTATATTTGGAAAAATATAGCAAAACAATAAAAACAATTACCTATATACACACATACATGCTTATATCTGTATATGTATCTGCCGAACAGTTCTAAAATATTTCCATGTGTTTGAACTGGGTGGCAACGGTGTTAATGATAGGGGTTGCGTGGTAATAGTCGGTTTGGGACTCCTTGTTAACGACTGCTCATCATGAAGCAATTTGTTAGCGGGCAACGTGACCCAGTTTTGTTAGTTTAGCCGAAAATGCCTCTTACAATGGATTACACACTTATCGCAGTCCGTTTGTATGGAATTAAAAGCGTAATAAAGAGCAGAGTTTCACTAACCAGAGCAGCTTAATAAATATTTTTAAGCGATGAAATCCCTGCTCTTATGTCATAAGAGTAAAAAGTCTAACAAAAAAGAAGTTACTTACATGCCATTAAATGCGTTCCACAGCGAAGTCAGCGTATGAGAGGCGCCCAAATCCGTCAGCGGGTTGCGTTGTTCCAAGTATTATTGCAAATAAGTATGTATGTATGTATGTAGTTTCCGGTCGTGTGCAAATTCAAAATATTTTGATTTTTGAAAATTATTTATGCGTAGCAATTGTTTGTTGTTGTAGATGTGTCACCAATGTTTATCCATGGATGAGTTAAAAATTGTAATTAGATTTTTTTAGATTTTATTCGTGTTCAATTGTTTGTTCAGGTACATTCATTCATATGTACATATGTATGTGTGTTAGGTATATAAAAATGTACACGAATTAAGCCGCACAAGAGGAAAAGCAGATAAAATGGAGAGTAAGCAGAAACCATGAAAAATATGATAAACTTTTTTAATACAATATTGTTTTTTCCACACGCTTGCTGTCAATATGTATGTACGAGTATGTACATATGTACCCATGTATGCATATCAAACACACAAAATATATGTAACTGCCTGCTATGTGCTGTATTGGATTCCCATGAACATCACAAAAACAATGCTAAAATAATTAGATAAAATGTTCTTTAGAAAAAGTTGTTAAATCAATACGAAACAAAAAAAAACACAGGTTAAAACGTCCTAAATATGTGTGTGTGCCAGTGGAGTTAGTCAAAACAGATACATATTGTACATAAATATATCTACATAGATATGTATTACCAAATAAATAAAATTTAGTAAGCGCCAATTTCGTTTTGTGAATTCGGATGTCATCTGTAAACCGTTAGATGCTTATTTTTATATGTTGGATAGTCGAAAAAATATTTTCGTATTTTGTCAATAGATGTCGTTGCAGTCGTATACTACTTGTATATCTTCAGTGCTACTTATCACATTGTGTCACACCATATAGTGCTGGAAAGGTGAGATTTTAAGCTTCATTTATCAAAAAAAATAAATAAATTCGGGAAAGTGGAAAAAAGTTGCAGCTGATCAAAAATGAGTGAAAATAATGAAGAATCTCGCTATACACTATCAGAAAAATTGCAAAAAGTGGTCGACCAAAATTTGTTTATTTATTTATTATTATATAAAAAAATAAGTTGAAGTTTAATTAAAAATACGAAAGACTTTTTCGACTACTTAAACGTTGCAGTAATTGTTATTTCTTATCCTTCTCATTTTTGACAGGTGCATCGGCCGAATCAAGCCGACGCATGTCATAAAAATGTATACGAATATATTTAAGGTGATAAAGTGTCAAAAATTCACGTCTTTCACACAAAGAACAATCTACCAGGAATATAAATCACTCGTCTGCTCATTGGTGAAAAGTATTCTCCAACAATAAAAACAATTTCACGAAAGCAGAAATTCAAAAAAAATTTTAAAATTAAGCGAAAATTTTGTACAACGAATTCCAAACAGGGTATGTGGGGAATATATGAGAGCTAAAAATAATATTATTAACAGTAAAGTTAAACACACAAGTATAGATATACATATACTGATGTAGCAGGTGTATGTACATATGTTCATATAGTAAGTAATGGAGCAAAGAGTGAGGCAGCAGCAAGGCTTGTATTAAAGCGTATGCCAAAGCGGTTAACTCACTCGATTGATAGTTTGTGTCTTAAACGTTGTGAAAGGATGAACGTTGTGCGAGTACAACGGAGCAAGGCCACTGGTTGAATTGCTGCGAGTTCGGTAAGGACGCGCTGATCACGATGCGCATACGTGTGTATATATGTACTATATTGACAGCTTACAAGATGCTGTCCTAAATGAACTTATACATTTGTACCCGGCTCGTATTGAAGCGCAACAGCAGGAAAAGTGTGCGTCGAGAAGTTCTCTTTTCTTTTTCTATTATTTGTGATGTTGACTTTTGTAAGCTTTATTTACTTATACATATATTTTATGGTTTTTTTCACTGTGTTTTTTTGCGAAATAAATTGCTTTTCTATATATAATTGTTCGGTTTTTGCGTATATTCGACGTTTGTTGTTGTTGGAGTTGAATTATTTGTGTTTCTTCGATTATCGCTTTCGTGACCAATTACGATATGCTATCGTAGCCATGAACTCGTCAATATAAATTCAGTGTGCCTTCCTCTGCAGCGGCTGCATTAAGTTTGCTTCAATTTACGTTCAATTAACACGAGTATAGTCGATGGAGATATCAGAATTTTACGCGCGGTAAAATTTACTGCAAGAATATGAAATAGTTTTTTTTTAATTTAGTTTTTCCAATTGCAATATTTGGCTATGCTAGCGGCAGCAGATCCAGCTCTTACTCTAATTACTAATTAGTGCCGTGGAACAGCACAAATTTGTTTACCAACAAAGTGTTTGAAAAGCTACTCCACTTCAAAAAAACACTTGCACCTATACACACACATACATACATACATGCTTGTATATGTATGTGTGTATGTGCATCTGTCTAAATTATGAATTTCTATACTTCAGCGTTTCTTTTTTATTGTTAGTAAACAATGTGCTTATCATGTGGGCTACGACGCCCGGGAATGCCTTGCGCATATCAACGGAACACTGTCGCTATTAATTCGCTAATGTTAATGGTTATTGAGTGACAAAAATAGCGCATTTGTTTGTTATGGTGAAAAATTTTGGGCGGCAGCCACTTTAGTTTCCTTTCATTTAATATAATTTTTGAATATTTTCTTTAAAATACAATTTAATAGATTACAGTATTTCATTTGAATTCTATGTGTGTGTGCTTATGTGCAACTGAGCATATTCATATACTTATGTATATCGTATATTTTTTCGGATTTTCAGATTTACAATTATTATTTTGTTTTTGTTGCTCTTTTCTATTTTTCAAATTTACACATATACATATGTATGTACAAATATTTGCACACATTCTTCTGGTTTTTGTTGGCTACCGAGCGTATCAATATGGTGCCTTCACTTCGCTGTTATGTCAATAAAAACCAGACAAATCATGGCCAAAAGGGGGCTCTTGCTGCACAGTGGCTGGTGGCTGGTGGCTGCTGCAACGATGATATCAGCTGTTCGATTTTATTCTTTTTTTGTTTTTGCTTTTTTTTATGGAATAAATAGTATGTTGGCTTTGCTGTTTTGGAGATGGATTTTTGAAATAGATTTCGTTGAGGAAATACATTCCACGTTTTAACCACTTTCGAAAGCTATCCAAAGGGGGTTGGCAAACAGAAAATATGTAGTAGAGTGGGGGCAGAATACGCAGAAATAAGCTAGAACACATTAAATACAAAAAAACTGTAGCGATTCGTAGCACACACACACAACACACAGCACACATTTGCATCCAAGTGTATTTTTGCCGAAAATCAGCGACGGCGCGCACATTTTAGTTAGTCTCTACTTTGGCTTTATTGTTATAATTATTTATTTTCCATTCTTTTGAACACACAGCACTTTGTATTGTATATTTGTGTTATGTTTGTTTGCCGCAAAACGTACCTTACTCGCAGAGTTTCAGTTTCAAACTGAAGTCTGCTCAAGCAAACGAGAATCTATAAGATAAGCAAGCGCAAGCACACGCACGCACTCAGATACTCACTCAATTTTTTTGCTGCTTTTATGGCAACTTTGCAAAGCTGCCTGCTGCCTTCACACGGCTACACACGCAGATTCGCTTAAAACACGTCATTATTTGCCGCAGTTCTCCACATGCGCCCTTTACAGCGCACACTCTTTTGCCACTCTCTCGTTGTAATTGTTTTGGCGCTCGCTCTCTCTATCTCACGCATACATTGCTATTTTCTAATAGCTTTACAAATCATCAAAACGGTTATTGCTGAGCTTTCCGACGTGTGCGGTGCTTTCAAGTTGAATTTAACCGTTTTAGTCCATTTTGTTTATTTCATGAACGCCTGTGTATATGCTTCAGTGGCTAGAAGCTTTGCAGTTATTAACGGTATTTTCCACTTTCAAATTTAACATAAAAGCTGCTGGAATAAAAATGTACAACTGAAATAGAAAAATAACAAAAAAAAAATTCAAATTAAAAGTGCGAAAATAAAAACTAATTGAATAACTGAAGGGACTAAAACTATAAGTAGCAATGCTGAATGCACCGTTTTCTCTTAGAACTAGCGCAAACTCATACTTCGCAAGGTAATCAATAATTATGACATTCATCGTCAAGAGTGAGAGTGCATACACCTCACTTCAGCACAAGTTTCAAATAAGTTAAACAAAAGGAAACAGTCTGATATTTAGAGTAAACTATTAAAGTTACTTGCCTTTTATAGTCCGAAGCAGACGGTAGAAAAATATATTTTGCTTGTTCCCCTGATATTCATTTTACACCTGTGATGTGATGTGATATTATGTGCATTTTTGAGCAGCCTACAAAACTCCTTCATCCGCAGCGCAGCAACTCTCCCAACCCAAGCCATATTCAAATTGTTGAAATATACACAATTGTTATTGTTTTATTTTACATAAACTTTTTTTGGCTTTATTTCATTTCTGTCTATTTTGCTTCTGTATTACCATATGTATTGGATTGCATATATGCATGTCAATTATTACTTTGAAATCGTTTTTTTACTTCCGAAATGCTGAGTTACTTATTCGTGTGTTGAAATGCAACGCTCAGTGGCGTGTTTGTATCTTAACTACTTGTCAATTTTTGGTGTGCCGCATAAGTGTGTATGTTCATATGAATCTTGATAGTCTTTGTATATCGTCTTGAATATGTTTTCTTTATTTTGCAATTATTCCTTCTTCATCTTCTTTTCATTAAGTCGATTTCGCATGTATGTATGTATGTATATTCAACACTTTATTATTACTAAATTATCAATTAAATGTCAATTGTAAAAAATCATCGCATCTTGTTTGCATTTTTCGTTATTCCCTTATTCTGTATTTGTTTAAATTAAAAACTTATTACATTACTTAGATTTTAAGCGTGTTTAGTGGTGTTACATACATACATATATCTATTATAAACAAGGATGTGACAAAGTTATTAGTTTATTACAACTTCTTTTGTGGTTTTTGTAGTTTTTATCGCTCAGCATAAAATCATACATGTAGTACATACAACAATACATCTAGTGTGCCGTGGGTTCACAAACAAAATACTGCCAAGAAACAAAGTGGGTAAGCGCTAAGAAGCCTTTGTACACACTTTCTGTGCTGAATTTTTAAACAGTATAACATACAAGTCCATATTCACCACAACTAAAATATCCACAACGAAAACGACAATTTTTGCCATTCTCTTTCGATGCTCGGCTCGCTTCGCCACCCACCTTTGGGCTTGTCAACTTAGTCACATACGGAAGAATTTACTGGTTTTAGTACTCAACACTTACATACATTCTTTATATGCTGCTTTTCACAGCTTTCATTTCGAATGATTTGCTTCGCTGTGCTTATGTAAATTACATTTATTTAAACTTACTCACTAGTTTGGTTTCCTTTACTCACAACTGTATTGCCATACAATGCTCACTTTTTTGCACAAATCCATGTGTTTGTATGTTTGTATGCATTGACTCTAGGCCATATTTTGTATTTGTATATGCGGAAACTCTAAAACAATTTTACTATTTGCAGACTTGTTGCCGACCGATTGCTGTTTTAAAGAAATTCGCTGCATCTCCGAAAATTTGGGAAAGGTTTCGAATGCGTTCGAAAACACCGCCATTGCCTAAACTAGCCAGGCGGTTGGAAGAAACACAAAATATGGAAATCAATATTTTTCATAACATAGCAAATATTTCATCTCCACAGCAGAATCCGTCACAATGGCGCTGGAAGACACGCTCTACTATGTCAACGTACGGTTTATAGTCTATCGCATTAGCTTAGAATACAAATGTAAATTGAAAGTTATTTTTTATTTTAGGTCTCTAATGCAGCCACTTAAGTAAAAACGGTTTATTTTTCTTGTTGTCTTGTACTTGCTGTGTCTGCCACTGCGACCACAACTTTGAAGTTTTTCCGATTTCTCTAATTACCAGTAAATAAATTATGTTTATAACTGTAAAAAGGACATAGCTGCAGCTATGTGTGCTCACTTTCGCGTATAATCTGCAAGTATTCGTTTTGTCATAATTTTTTAGTGTTACTGTACTTACGCACTACTTATATGAAGAAGTTTCGTATCTACGAATTTACGCTTCCAAATATTTCGGCCAAATTCTTATGCATGCGCATTCGTAGCTCACCTTCGATGCGTCGATCTAATCGCGTGTACATACATATGTACTTATATATTAACAATTATGTTTAGTACTTTTTTTAGGTTTTAATCTCTTACAATCCATGAATGTTTTTATTCGTTCATTTCATTGGCTTTTTATTCATGTTTGATATATTGTATTATTATCAGAGTATGCATATTATATAATAGTAATAGTAACATTTAGAAAGCAGTTCTCTTCTGGTATGTAATCGAATTTGTGTTTAGTTTTTGTTGGTTTTCATTGTTTTTTTTTATATTTTTGCTTTACAAATTGTTTAGATAATTGCTATGTAGTACATATAATATTAATGAATGGTCGCATGAATGTACTTAAATCGCACTATAACTATGTATGTATGTATATGTATAAGTATACGTTATAAATAATTCACACAGAACGGTGTGTACGTGCAAAAGAAATAAAAGGCATTTAAGTAATAGAAATTAAAACATATACTTAACATACATATGTATGTATATGTTAACATATGCATGTGTGTGTGTATAAAAAAATCGAATACAAAATTTAGCGGTGTCATTGTATTACAAACGATTCACTCATTTAGTTATGTTTCATCTGTTATTCCTTTCAAAAGCATATATACCATACATAATTGGGTTAATAGAATCCAAGTTTACAGTTTCTGATGTTCGCAGCCGGACTAAAAACGCGTTTGCCTACAAAATGGAAAATTATCTTACAGATGCTGCGAATATGATAAGGAACTATTGAATTTGAGAATATGTATTCGGCGGTTTATAAAGTTAAATACACAAAAATAATACATATTGGCAAATTTTGTACGAGAGACTTGCTTGATTTACCACCTGAAGACAACTTACAAAGTATGCCGTTTAGCCAAAATAAAGCACAAAAAATATACATATTCAACTAAACCTATGTATGTATGTGGATAATTATACTATTTGTTCAAATTTGTTTTTTAATAGTAAAACTATGTCTATAGTAAATGTAATATAAATACAGCGAACATCGTATGATCAGTTTGAACATATTTTTTCTTCAAATTTTGTATATATTATTTGTAGATTCATGGAGCGAGCAACGATATATTACACTTAAATATTTTATATGTATGTATTTATTTTTTTATCTAATACGAATTTTTAATAAATTTATAGTACGAAGGTTCAACTTCGAGAGATATTTTCGAAATATGAAACGTTTGCTTGCATTCACCTACACAAAGCGACATTAACATGAACTACGTGAGTTGCCCACGTGCTGTTTGAACGCGTTGCGTTGCGTTTTGATAACGTACTATTTGCTTCGCGAAGAAGGGTTTGTCGTATTGCCTAGTACAATGCGTACATACTTCGGTATGTAAATGATCATGAAAACGCCGGCAATTTGAGTAAGTGTGTGTATGTTTTGGGATATCATTTTCACTGTTTTTTTTTGTAATTTTTGTATTATTTAGTACTACATTAAATTTTGTATTTATTTAAAAATTTTCAATACGCATTCAGTTCATTGTTTATTCGTTACTTGTTAATATGGTTGTGTTGTTATGACCGTTAGATTAGCACCAGCCGTGCTACATAACTTGTTGATATCCGAAGCTATATATTTAGCTTGTGTAATGTGTGTTATTTTTTATCTTAGCTTTTATGTATAATTATGGAAGTAAGTATTCCGTTTTCCATTTAAACGTTTGTAGATAATATATATATATATATATTTGTATATATATAAAATAATGTTTGTTGCTTTTTGCAAACTGCAGTTTGTTGCTAAATTAAAACAAATAGGTCCACAACGAATTCCAATACATTCCAACCATCCGACTACTTCACTTTATCACCGACAAATATGTTTTTGATCACCGTTCGGCGGCTGCTAAAGCTGCTCGTACTAGACTGTTGCCGATCTTATCTTCGATTGAATTCGGATTTTATAACTGCAAACATTTAAATTGTTATTATATTTACAGTGAAAGTGAATGAAAAGCTGATGTGTGCATCAGGACTAACCTTCTATAATTTCTTGTTTGACCTTTTGGATCTCAGAGCGAATCTCTTTCAGTATATCAGCCTTTAAAGTGTCCAACTCAGTGCTTGATAAAGCCAATGACAGACCATCGCCATTAACCTGCTGTACAAAAACAAATGCCACATCAAATACAAAATTTTCAATAGTACCGCATTATGCCGAGGATGTTACAGACCTTAAGTATCGTCTCCTCGCTAGCGCTACCAAATCGCTTGCGCATCGGTCGTGGTGACTCGCTACCACTGTTCGATGTATTGTTGGAAGAGGCATTACAATTCGTATTCGATGATGAAGAGCCTAGTTTGTGTGGCAAAGTGTTTGACTTTTCCCAGGGACGCTGTTTTACTTCCGGTTCGACTTCGGGCTAAAATAGCGCAACAGAAATGGATACATTTTCTCCAGTATAAACGTTAACGATAGACGATTTACCTCTTTCTTTTCGGCCTGTGCACGTCGTCGTGCCAATGTTTTAGCCATTTCATCCATCATGGAAGCCATACCGGTGGAGCTCCGACCGATTGTGCCATAGTTACCGCTGCCGCCACTTGAGGTGCTGCTACCGCTATTTTCTGTAGGTGCCGCCGTTGGCTGGAAATTAATGGCCATTGGGATATTACAATTACGTTTAATGCAGATCAAAATAAATTACCTTATTCTTCTTCAGCTTGGCTTGTTGCAACTGAGCCGCCAATGATCCCATAAGATCGGCTTGAGGATCGTCCTTTTTCGATGATGGAGCGCCTCCCGCGGGAGGCGGAGGTGGTGGTGGTGGCGCCGCAGCTGCTGCCGGCGGTGGTGGCGGTGCGGCTGGTGCTTGTGGTGCGCTACGATTAACGTTTGCCGGTGGCGGCATCGGTGCTGGAGGTACACTACTACCACCCATCATAGGCGGAGCTGGAGCACCTATGCCTCCGAATGGAGGTGGTGGTGGCGGTGGCGGTGCTGCAGCAGCAGCTGCACCAGCAACAGCAGCAACACCTACGCCACCACTGCCACCACCATTCTGCAGTACACCACTTGGAGCTTGTTGTGGTGGCTGTTGCATCTGAATTGGTTGTCCACCATATACACCACTACTCGAGCTAACGGATGTGGGCAGCGCTGGCTGCGATTGCGAAGAAGAAACATAAATTGGACCGCCGCCACCGCCGCCGCCACCGATACCGTTCTGATGTGGTGGCGGCATTGGTGGCTGAGGCGCACCTGGTATGCATTGTGGCGGCGGCTGTTGCTGTTGTGAATATTGATGCAGATTAAGATTCGGATTAGAATTAGATAACATAAAGTGGCTGGGCTGGTACTGTGATGATGACGAATGATGTTGTGGTTGGTTGCAATGGTTGGTGGTGGTTGGTGTGATAAGAATTATGGCAAGTCAGGCATTACAGATAGGCGGACGGGCGGACAGGCAGCAGGAGTTTATTGTTTGGATGTTTTCAATATTTATGTACATTTAAATTTTTTTTGTTTGTTTTTGCAATTATCGATTTTTCCGATCGAAGGCCAATTTTTAATGGATTCCAAAGTTGTGTAAAAGGAGCAAGTTTAAACCAAAATTACAACAGAATTTCAAAGTATGTAAAGCACACAAATTTTGAGATGAAATGAAAGAGAAAATTAAAGCATAAATAAACGATCACAAAAACGAATAGTTTTGTGTTGAGACTATGCTCTTAAATACACAAACACCAAAGGCAACTGAACGTTTTCCTTCGAAAGACATACCTGTGATTGTGGCGGATAGCCGGCGTTGACCAGCTGTTGTGCGGAATAAACGTGCGAGGCTTGTGGAGCCTGTTGCATCTGCTGAGGTGCGTGGTACTGCGGCTGACCCGGAACAGGTGGAATATGCGTCTGTTGCTGTAAACCGTTGGGCTGGCCCGCCTGACCATAGGGCGGCTGTGGCTGCTGCTGCGGTATTGTCATCTGCTGTGGTTGCGGAGCCGCTGGAGCGCTAAGGGAATTTCTTTAGTGGTGAAATGGATTTTTTCGGATAGGCAAATTCGATAAGGAAGATTTTGATTTTGAATGTGATTTGGTGTGACAATTCAGTGAGGGAATTTAAAAAGTGATAGATGACAGGTTTAGGGTTAGTTAGTAACGAATTCAATTGAAGAAGAAAAGATATTGTTATGAAAATTTAAGTAAATAGAGTGCATGTCGTATTCAGAAAGGGAGATCGGTTAGTATGGAGGCGATGACACAAAACATTATTGAATTTTATAGATCGAGTGCAGAAAAAAGACAAACAAAACAAGATAAGTAAAAAAAGATGTTAACCAAACTTATTAAAAATAGAAAAATGTTTTATAAGAATATGCAAATTAGATGAATGTTTTAAACAAGCGTTTGTAAACTTGGACTTATCGTAAAAAATGGAGAATAAACTATATTCTAACCAATACTTCTCACGGTATCACCAGATAATCTTCACTAATCGACAAACTTAAACTAAACTAGCAACATAAAGAGTAGTTACCTTTATTTCACCAAATAAAAAAACTTGGCATGACTGTTTAATGAAGTAATAATTCCCACTTAATACTAAGTCTTCTCCTATGAATATGTCAACATTTCTGTTGAAACTTCGCAAATCTTACAATTTCTCCATCCCCACTAGTCCAACAGTATGAGATAACTCTACGTATTAATGCGATTATTTACCTGCTGGTGCGATGATGTCCCTGCGGAGTCGGTGGGCTTTGTGGTATATTGTTTTGATTGGCCTGTGAAGTTGGGGTTTGTGCGGAAGGTGTGATTTGTCCAGTAATTTGTTGTTGCTGCCGCAAAATCGCCGCATCTTCACTTGTCATCGTACGATAGCCCATATCCTCCTCAAAACCATTCCCATTTGTGGGAATACCGCCCATACCCATTGCACCACCCATAACCGGGTTGTTGGCCAAACGACCACTGAGCACCTGAAAAGAATAGAAACAACAGTAAATTTGAGAATCACCAAGCATGTGCCCAAAATCAATTAAAATTACTCACATCCAACGCATGAACCATAGCCCGAGCAAAGGCCTCCGCATCATGTTGAGAGGAAAAGTTCAAGCCGTAAACGAACTTAGAATCGCGCCATTGATGAAATGTTGGTGTGGCTTGATTATATTTGAGACCCTTCAGTATGGAACAATTGATAACGACCTCGTGATCCTGCAGTTTGCGACCAACAATGCGGAATGTATTATTCTGTTGATGATGGTAGATCTGCACTTTGCTGAGGCCGGCTGAGGTGCCCGACGGCAACCAGCGCTTCAGGTTGTCATCGTAAACCATGACGGAGGCGCGGGCGCCAATAATACTTTGCTCACTGCTGAAAGAAAACATGAAAAAGAGTGCAACAAACATGAGATAAGTGGGAAAATCACATATTATATAATACATTGCATCAAATGTCAGCAACTTGAATGAGTTTAACAGGAAATTACAAAGTAAGAAACTTTTTGCAATTGCATTCTTCAATACTTATGTATGTATGCATCTGTGTTACATTCACACATGGATCAGATTTGAAATAAGCTAGAAGTAATGGTAAGGAAAGTGTAACGCAAAACCTAAGACAATGCGCCCTGCTTGACAAACATACTCTAACACATATGTATGGTGTGCGACGTTTGCCTGTCATTCTTTCACACAACTCTCCACATAGTTCAAGTGGACCTTACGTTTTAACATTTCTGTGGATGAATCACTTCTAATGAAAACAAGAAAACGCTCAGTTTGACAATGTTGTAGTAGCAAAAAAATTGCGATTAGGTAGCGGAAAGAACCGTCAGCAATAACACTGGGAAAGCAAGTCAACCATATACAAATGCATATACATACATATGTATATACTTATATGCACTCGTGCTGCTTAAGCGCTTTTAACTATTTTTATAGAGCAAGTTGACTCGTCGGTTTGGATTGAGTAAATCGTTTAACCCTGTTGATTTTAAAGAACTCACTTCTTCAAGATTCAGATTTATTCTCACTCATTGTCATATATGTATAATAACAGAGTAAATAAGAACAATGTATGTATATTTTTTTCTTCACCGCTATTTTGAAAGAAAACGACTGTTAATACATATGTAATTCGTTTAAGGATTAACACCACCAAAAAAACAAATTATTGACTTAATGACTTAGAAAAAATCCGCACATGTGTGAGTTTGTTTACTCAAGTCCATGCCGACATACATAACCATAAACAAGTTCTGTGATTATGCCGCAGGCGCAGTCAATAAGCGTGTACGCTACAAACAATAGCAAAGTTTACTGTGTAGCAAACAAAATACAGACAGATAAAGCATTGTTTCACAAAAACCGATGTGCGATTCTTTAAAGGAACAATGTGAAAAATATCACAAGTTAAAAGCACTAACGAAATCCGTACACCACTAAAACACCGAACACTTTACTTGTGCGTTTTCACATGGAACAAATTTATGTAGCGACAATTAGCAGTCCGGTAAACCGATTGCACTCCTACATTTCGCCTAAACGACCCGGTCTTACCAAAATAAAAACGAAACAACGAAAAAAATGCAATGGCTAAAAACAAGAGTCAACACAAAAGGCGGTCGAGTTGATGTGTTCACTTTAAAAAAAAAAAAGCAAAAACGACAAAAAACAGTTACCAAACGACCAAAACGCAAAGAATATAAAAGGCAAGGAGGAAAGAAAAGAAAAGGCTTGAAAACCAGTCGCCGTGCGCAAATAACTTTATGAACATATGGCAGACTAGTTCCAGTATGGACTGAGTTACCTATAAGTCAAGCCAGTTGTGTGCTAAGCGCGACTTCTATGCAGCGCCAGATTATGCGTTTGTCATTGCGTCTTCTGACATTGGCAACAACAAATGATGATGATGATAATGCGCCGATGACAAAAACGTACTGCGGTCTTTTGTGTGTACATGTGCATACGTGGGTACGTACGAGAGACACATAACTCAGTAGGTGTTACGTGTATTGAAAGTGAAGTTCTTGCCCCGTTGGACGGGTGGTTGTTGTTGGGCAGAAAGCACAAGATTGGCAACTTAAAGCATTTGAGTCAAAAGTGAAAACTTTATATGTATGCATGCGTCTAACCATACATATGTACATACAGGTATTTACTTGTATGTGTGAGGAGGGCAAGTCGTTGCGCCCCAGAACTGTATTTGCATGTTTACATGCTGGCTAAATTACAAATTAGTTGCAAGCATTAACTTACATACATGTATGTATGTATATTATAGTTATAAGTTCCATAAGACCGCATAAATTGGAAAATTGCAAGTGAAATTTGCGAAGTACTCGAGCGTTGCAAGTAATTTACGGCTCTAATTGGCGTTGCACTTGCAGCAATATGCAACATGAACAAATATATGTACATATATACACACATATATATAAATATTCATAGTTGAAACATATAAATAAAATCGCAGTTTTGGTCTTCTGCACACAAATCATGCGTTGATTGGCGTTTGCTGATTGAAACTTAATTGCGCAAAATTGAGCGATATTTAAGGCGTTGCGCTACCAATTCGAGCAGATCAAGGTTATGCGTGAGACATCTGTGTGGCTGCAAACACTCGCTTCTATGCACGTATCGCTTAAGCAACTGGAAAACGATTAAATAAAAAATATATAATAAAAAATAAATTTATGTAAAACTTAAGCGTTTATAACATCGCGAATAAAAGTGTCCGCCAGAGCGCAGATAAAAGTTTTATGCTTTAATATGTTGTGTGTCATGTGTTATGGTTTTCAGGGCAATGGCTGCGAGTGTGCTGAAGATTGCATCTGGCCCCGGTGTGGATGAGACGAGCACAACACAGCGCGCACATATTGAGGCCATGACTCACGGGGATTCGATACGGTGGTCGAATGTAGAATGCAATAAGAAGAAGGAAGTAAGTAAATGAAAAGAAGAAATCAAGTTCTCGGTGGACACGTACGAGTATGAGAAAACGATTAGAACAATAAATATGTGCGGAAAAGCAAACGGGCATTCAACTGTGGCAGGAGCCTAACTGGTCAATAGACTCTAACTGCAAGTCCAAAATAAAGCAAATATCCTCAGCATTGTCAAACTTAGTTTTTAGAAAGAATAAGAAACATTTGGATAGCACTTCAATTCGATTGAATGTCATGCAAATGTTTTTCCGACACATAAACGCCTGCCGATAAAAGCTAATCCGAGCGTTTTCAATTTTCTCGACAGGCTTGTATCAGCAAATCTGCTATAGTAAAACTATAAATGTGCCTCCTAATTTAAAGGAACCATATATTCGACTAGACTCAATTTAGAGTACACTGCATACGAGTATCACTTGCAGTAATTGGCCATCGGCACTCTTACGTACATATATCCAGCGTTGGCTGTTGTTGGCCAATTACTAATTAAATTCGCTTTGACCGAATTATGACGCGTCGGCTGCGGATAAAAATGCTGATTATGTTGAGCTTGTTGTCGCTGCATTTGCTGTTGTTGTTGTTGTCTGTATTCATGCAATTGCTGCAGTGCGCCGATCTCATAGCCGTCATAATCGTCATCGGCGGTGTCCTCAATCCCCTCTGATCTGTCGCCGCTCCTCACACAAATGGACGGCATCGAGTGCGTGTGTTGCAACTTGCGTAAATTGTTGAATGACAGCGCGGAAGAGCGCTGCGACGTGGACGAGAGCGGTGACGAACCCAACCGTCTAGCATTGATCTCAGCTTCCACAATGGGCAATGAACCAAAGCCAGCAATTCTGCCGTCGCTGTCCATCATAAAATCGTTATCTTTATCCAAATCGTGTCCATCAATGCCACCAGCTGCTAAGTATGAACGCGGTGCCGGATGATGGGCATTGTAGTTGTAGTCTAGTGAACACGCACCGCCACCGCCCTCATTTGCATTGTTGACAATTTGCGGTGCCTCATAAATGGGCGATGTTGCTGTTGGTGTTGTTGCGGCCATAGGCAATTGCAATACTAGTTTATGATGCTCATAGAATGTGGTTGTTGGTGCGGCCGCGGCCGCGGCAGTTGCAGAGGCCGACGCTGAATTGGATTGGTGTAGCAATTGGTGCTGCTGATGGCGGTGGAAGTGCGGGTGTCGATGATCGAGCATATTAAGCTGTTGCAGCTCCTGTATCGAGTAGTAGTAATGGGAATCGTCTGGCTGATAAAGACGCGCGATGGCGAGATTGCTCGCGGACAGTGACGATGCTGAGGAGGGCGTGCGTGAGGGTGGTGGCGGGAAAAATGATTCATCAGCATTACTGGCAGCTGGGGCATTGGCTGCCGACTGAGCTACTTCGGAAGTAGACTTTCTGTGTTTTCTACGCATTGTTGCTGTGTTCACATCAATATCAGCTGGATTTTGTTGGGCCTGTTGTTGTGCGGGACCACTTTGATAAGCGAGTATTATTGGGCCATGCTGCGGTTTATTGATATATATATCACTATCGACGCAGTCCTCGTTAACATTTTTGTTGCTGGGTTTTTTACTTTTAAATGATGCTTTGGCGTAAAGCTTTTTCATGGTTGTAGAGACCACACAATCACTCCCACTCAAACTAATTTGCTTTGGCCTTCGATTGTACTTTAAGATTTCGTAAATAAATTTCAACTACTTGGTAACATTTTCACAAAAGTCCGTATATTAACCATAACTATTTAATGATAGTTTTTTTATTTTTAACCAAATGTTCTTAAGACCGTTTAAAATGCATAATTTTCTTATTTCAATTGGTTATATTCGGAATGCAATTCACAAAATTCATCGAATATATGTACTCGTACAGTTCACTTATATTTCGTTTTCAACACGAGCGAATTTCGGTTTAAAAACCTAACAAACGCCGCTCATTACTTGTTGGAAGCCCGTATAAGCCAGAAAACGCTGGTCAAATATGTACTAAATATATATTTTGTATGCCGAGTTCGATTGCCGAAATTTCGCAATCGACTAAATAATAGACAAACCACGGCGACCAGTCAATATCTGTTGAAATTGTAACAAATAGCTTACACTAGACAACGAAGCGCGCTCGCCGAACGCGATCACAACAAGACTTGATTAACAACTAAGGCCCGCGCACTGAATGTCGAATGTACTCATGGAGAATCGAGGCTAAGATTGAGACTGCGCTAGCTAAGCCAGATATCTAACTGAACACCATCCGACCGGCCTCCGCTCGCAGCGCTGATCAATTGACTCTCGAGAACCAACGCTACTACGGTATGCGGTTTGGGAGCGCGATAATCCACAGAGAGACAGTGCATGTATATACACCATACATACAAGCATATGTACAATTATGGGCATATCTTTCAGATGCCGACCGACAGTAATCATATTTAATGTTGTCTTCCGCATAGAATAATAAGTGCACATACAAAAAACACAAAACGCAACAGGCAATGAAAAAGGTGTTAACGGAGGGGTGAACGGACAGATTGATTGAACCGACATCAACTTGAATGAACAAACTTAGCAGTACAAGTCGGCAAGCAAAGCCGCAGTTGGCGAAGAGAACCAGTAAACAAGCGAACAATAATCACTGAGACACTCAATGGTAAGAGATGGTCAGATTGTCTATCCGCTGCTAGAGCTAGCTTGCCAAGAGCAAATTACCAGCCACCGGCCGATAGAGTCAATAAAATTATTAATTTAAAAATCATTGTCATCAAGAAGTGGCGAAGTGCTCAACGAAAGAAATGAGTGAAATATGAAAAGAGTAAGGCATTTTTCAAATGGAAGCGCTTTCGAGACGCCAGCGGACTTTTAAGCATGTCTACTGCAAACGATGAAACGCACAATGTATTCTTGATAACCACACAACTATGCACGCATCATATGTACATATGTACACATGGTAGACTATATAGATGAATGGAAACTAAGAGATACGCTATCAACGCCTGCATTGCAATATGTGGCACATTCTATGCGTTTCAAATAGATGAACATCAAGTGGAAGTGCCAAGCAAAGAACTTTCTACGGATAAACGAATATAAATGAAGTAAAATTAGGGGTAATTAAAAACCGTGCGCGCATGCTGTTCCCGCCAATCACTCTTGGCGCAAAGGTACTCAATCCAAAATATGATTAAAGAAATACACGTCGATAAAAAATAATTAAGAAGTGGATAAAGACAAGAATGTGCTGAAACAATGTTTCCTACATTGCTTGATGGCGATGCTGATGTTGTTCACACAGAGTGGTCACTTGCTAACTCATCGTTAAACACTGTTACGTTGTTGAGTGTCGAGCGTGGCACAGTGATTTCCCACGTGAAGCTATTTCTTACCGTTACATATTACAATTTTTAGGTCAAAGTAAAGTTTTTTCAATTATGTTTTCAATAAAAATTATATATACATACAATCACTCAAATAGCAAACAATGTGTTTGCAGTCGAATGGCGCTTCGATCGATTTTTTAGGCCTGGAGTCCAGCGTTTGGATGAGAAATTCAACATAAGTGCCAAAATATTGACATTATAGTAGGTCTCCATAATAGAAATGTCTTTAAAAATGTTTGACTAATTTAGTCGCTGAAATAATAATATCCTTTGGATCCATGTAAATTCAGCGGCGGATCTTCAAAAAACAATTTAAAGAATATAGTATATGTAAATACTTTACGCAGGGTATAAAACCCAATTGGCTGCGGTTTGTTGGGTGACTAATCTCGGAATGCGACTTTTCATTATATCGCAACTTTTGTATATGCATATCGGATCGAGCTCTACAAGGAAATTCGAATTGTTTTATTGGTTTCATTTATCGTCTTATGAAACCAAATATGTCGGCGGCATGGAACCTTCACAAACTGTAGAAAATAATCTTATGAATATATAATACTCGTATACAAGTATGCATCATGGAGGGACTTTACTTATAATCATTATATGCAAAGTCAGTTGCTTTTACTTTATTTTAGCAAAAACTTTGCTAAATAAAGTAAAACCACACATTTCCGCGCTATGATTCATTTGTTTTTGGTGTTCATTTAACCCCCACCCCCATTCCCCATCCAAGAAAAGTCTAAATACACCTACATATGTACATAAGGTATATATTTCCCTCTGAACTCTCACTCTAATAGTTGACTACTCTAGTAGAAGAAATCTCAAGCGACGTAGAACCTGTAGTCCATAAATAGGACACCGCATCGCCCCAGTACATTTTTCCTCCGAGTCAATCCATCGCAAAATTTTTGTAGACGATCTTTTATGACTATACATGAATAGACCAGATGAATAAAGCATATAATATGAAAATTTAGTCCAGCGGAATAAACCGAAAAATTGTCTAATTAAATCTTATCTTGATTTTCTAAAACACAGCAGTCGAAAGGAGCATTGATAGTGGAAAGGCGTCCGACAATCAAAAGCTTTATGGCGCGACGGCGATTGGATGACAGTCAAGCAAATCGACCACTTACCCCGCAGAGCTAGTCATTTGCTCGCCGACCGCACACAACTCACCGATGACGAATTACATTGGCGCCAATGATGTGCTGGATGTCCTGGCAGGATACGGAAAACAAGGCGTAACAACGGAGAAAAGGCCGTGTAAACAAACGGAAAGAAGACATGAAAAAAATGTGCAAAATACAACTAAAGTTAAATGTCCGCATGACAGACGACGGGTGAGAACATAAACACAAACAGAAGAAAACGCAAACGAAGTTGATGATTATGCAGAGTTTCCACGATAATTCACTCTGTGGAACATACATTCTGCGCCTCTAGCAACAATTCGCTTTGTTTGTGTTGGAGAATTTGTGAATTTGCTTATGGGGTCGAGATGGCGGCTGTCTAAAGAACCAAAACATAAATGACACACCACACCCACAAGTGCTGGATTGTAAATGAGCGGGAATAGGCACAGCATAATTTCTGGCTTCGTAAAATCTAAAAGGAAATTGGGGGAAGAGACAGAACGGTGGGGCTTACTACCAACTTCACAAAGCCCAAATTGCATTAGTGTAAAGAAAGCAGATAAATAGAGGAAGGAAAGGATGTGCTGTTCCAAGCTCATTTTTAGAGCGTCAAATAAAAAGAATCCAAATTAGAGCTTTTTTTCATTGAATTTAAGTCGCACTAAATCAATAGTTCTTAATTCAATTGCGTTGACCTCAAAATCTTTTCAAGTTACTTCCGCTGCAATCGAGTTTTCATTCAGAGGGTTAAAAATTATGGAACAATAAGAAACACTAAGTGATACGCTTGACTTGAACTGGCAATGTGGGGTAGAACACTCACCAGAAAGCATTGAATACAAATGAAAATTGTTAAATTGAAGTTATATTTAAATGAAGAGAAATGTATTTCTCAAGCCTTTAGAAGCGGTTCACGAAATACGTTTGCAGAAGTTTTAATTTTGTCTTCGTACTGGATGGCAGCAAACTCAAGTGGCTACTTTACATCAATTAACGCGCTTAGCTCCAACAAGGCGACGCACTGCCGTTTGAGAGGTGTATTGCCAACTAACTGCAATCTTACCACTACTCTTATAGTTGGCAATTCATTAGAGTAAGAGCACAAGACGCGCGAACAGCTTAGGCCCGAACCTGAGCACGACTGATGAAGATGTTTTTTCAGTGACCAAGTGGAGCGCGACGAAGAGTGTAGCTCTGCCTCAACTATAGCGTGTGCACCAGCACAGCAGTTGCTAAATCATAGCCACGTTTTGCTGGTGCAGGCTTGAAATTGAAAGACAACCTAAATTGCGATGTTACCACAACATATCATAGAACCACACATTGCTTCCTAAAAACTACACCGTGGAAGTTGAACTCCAAGTGCCTCCCTACAAATTACACTGGAGAACACAGAATTTGAATACCAAGTACCGCCAACGAATACAAGATACCACATATACTTATAGTCTAGCACACACAGGTAAGCACAGAACTGTGGCCACACCGATTTCACTATATGCAGAGCACAAGAGCCGCTAGGTGAACGTATTTGTGTTTTCGAAACATACTTCAAGGGGCAAAAATCCCAGACGAATTCACAGCATTCAAATATACATATGTATGTATGTACGTATATGATATATCAATGTTTTTAACCGTATATTTCTAAGTACTTGTACATTTTAAATTTCTGAACACATATAAACAGCACTCGTCGCTAAAATCTCGCGAATTCTAATATTGTTGAAAACTTAATACAATTTTTAAAACATTCCCCGAAAGCAGATTCACACTCACTCTTCGTGTTGACACATATTTCCCATGATGCTGGTGCTGCCCCAAACAGCAGTTGCTTCTGTCGGCCCGTAAATTCCATATACTCTTCGGAGGAACGCTCGTCGTTCGCTTCCAAACACGTGTTTCAACCGACCGCATGCACGTCCTTCGAGTGCCGGATCCTGCGGCAAATAGACACATCAACGCGTAACAGGCGCTGTGTTGTCGACTTTTACCGACTGCCTGCCTGGCCCATCTTGCTCCGCATGTAGCGCACCTCCCATGATTCGCAGAAAGGGAGGAACAGGCACTAAGAAGGAGTACATATGTATCTATGGCGCATTTAATTGTTTGACGCTTCATCATCATCAACAGCACATCAACAGCCCCACTGTCAACAGTTGTATATGTGCATGTACTTACATATGTATGCACTCATGTGTGTGTTGTGCGCACCAGCAGTAAAGTCTGTACTCGGTGGAGGTGGCAAAAGCCCAGTGGACATGTGGCACACCCATGTTGAAGTTGGTAATCGTGATAGGCGCGCTTGCGACTTCTCTAGCTGTGTCGCCATTCCATTATCCGCCATTTATGGAAAATGAGATAATGCAAACATCACCAACAACAATGCACACAATATAGACACGACAACCAACAAGTCAAAATGAAGTCACATGCGATGGTGCCATAAGTATTGCCATACTGCCACAGTGCCACATTTAAATACTATGACTGTGCTGCTTGCCACCTGCCGCTTGCCGTGTGCCGTTCACCTATTGGGCGTACGCTTTTCACCAGGTTGAGCTTTAAGTGAATTAAGCAGTTTGGTTGACGCTTCCCGGTAGCTACATAGGTGACTGAACGCATGTAGCTGGGTGAGGTCTTCATAACACAATGGATATTTGAATTGTGGCAAGAAGTTGACATATTTTCTAGATAAAGCTCAAAGCAAAAATACCAGTAAAAAGTATAACCTCAAAATAAAACTCACAACTCCTTCTTTACACTGTGTAACCCTCTGCTTCTATGAAGTAGTATGTGTAGACAACAAGTTAATTGATAAGTCCTTGAATAGTTTTAAGCAACAACAATCACAGTTACGATCACCACAATTTGAAAGTGATTTGACTCACTCTCTCTCTGTCTCTCTTTCCGACATTTCGTCTTTTCCATAAGTCGCCTATTCTAATGTCTCGCGAAATTGCTGATTTGTTGTAAACAAGCGCAATTGACGACAGAAAGCTGAAGCGAGCACGCGCTAATACAACAACAAATCACAAAATAGTACGAAATTGTAGTAATACGAACAAACGCACGGACGGTCGAACGAACCGTCGTCGCAAATTGTGATGCTCTATTCATTGCCAACAAGCTGCGATCAATAATTTGCAACTAACCAGCATTTATTACGACGATTGTGTCGGTTGCAACTCGATATAAGTATGAACAAAGCTACATACATATGTATATCGAAAAATATCTACTATATGCATTATCACAACAAATACGCTGAATATGCTGGGTAATATTTGTAATTTCAATATGTATGCATATACACACACATGTAACTTATCTCAAAGTTTAGTTCCTGTATTTTTTCCTTCTCTGCTTTAGTAAAGTGGGAACGAAATTGCAAACAGTTTACAAAAAGTGTGGCAACTCGTTTCTAGGGGTTTTTCACTCTTCTCTCCTCTTAATTATGTAAGAAATAAATATAAATTCCAATCAGTTTGAAATACTTACTTCATTTTGTGTAAAATATTTATAAAAATCTGATGAACCGCTACGTGCTACTTTGCTAATATAGGGTTCCACTGTTGTATAACGAATTTCCACTCCCTCCGAGAAGTACGAGCTAATAACTAGGTGTTTGTTGTAGAATTTACTAATGTCGTCAAAGCGTTTTGCGTGCAAACTCGTAAGTATATAAATACAAATATTTAAATGCAGTAAGAGGCGTCGATTTTGAAACTACTGGCGTTTCGAATGAGAGTCTTTCCTTTTAAGTGGCGAATATACCATATATTCTTGATTATAACGCAAGGATTCGTTTTCTGTTCGAGTCGTAGCAACTATATTTATGAGATCTGAAAAAGAAAGAACGATTCATTAAAGATATTGCACAAAACTTGTAAATATGTAATCAATAACCTATATTTACATATGCAAAATATTCTTTAAAATATGCTGCTCTCACAGCTTCACGGGAAATGCTTGAACTGTTTCGAGATCCCACTTTAGAGGTATTTATCAAAACTCTTGTGGAATCCATTACACATATGGCTAACAGGCAGTAAGAATTAAGCTCTTCTTAAGGCGCTATGAAGTACTTATAACAAAAATTGTGTTTGTGTAAGTGTGTAGTCTACGGAAGGGACAAGGATATATTCTTACATGAGAACTAAAAATACACAAATGCTAAGGAAAGCCAACAAATACACTCACGTGCGAACCACACGTTTTCCTTTGCTCCACATACGTACATATGTACAGAATATTAACATATAACAAATCGTACGAAAATGTGTGTGTGGGAATGAAGGAGGGCCATACATCGATTTCCGCTATTGACTCGAATGAATCTGTTTGTGGTATCAATAGAGAGCTGGCGCGAAGGGTAAGACGAAGCAAAGAATTCGCAATCCATGAATGGACGAACGGGTGAATGAATGAAAATGAGGCGAGCACGGAAGTCGTGTAGGTGAGGTACGAGAAGAGCTGAAAAAGGAAATATGGAAATGGCAGTAATGTGGTGGGTGTGGGCGGCATGATGGGAAAGAAGCTAGTGACTCTTTCTGTAACGCGCAGCCTGACTTTGGTTGGACGACGGCAATGCGACAAAGTGATAGGGCAAAACAAAACCGCGTTGCAATCATGAAGAAAACAACATAATGAAGCCATTGGTTTGAATGTGCGAGTATTTGAATTTGTTTGATGCAAGTACAACTTTTGTCGGGCATTAACCTGTGAACTTTATGCATTGAGCTTCCAAAATGGTTGCGTAGCATCGAAGTAAATGGAAAGCGTATATATGAATTTCACCAATGTGGCAACTATGCACGTAAAAGCACATAAGGAAGGCCTAAGTTCGGTTGCAAAACCCTACTTAAGAAATACATCAGGAGACGTCCTAAAAGTTTTGCACTTTCTGGTATTTTATATAGCAATGGCAACCTCTAATTGTAAATTATTAAGGAGGCACTGAATTTCCTCCAGTTCATCGTCAATTCAAGCAATGTACCACAAGTGCATATACATACATACATAGATACATCGACATGTAGACGTTGCTGCTTGGTGCGTCTGAGTTAATATCTAGGTTAGAATTTTAAGAATGGTAATAGAAAACTCTCTCTTAACCACTTCTAGCACGAGGACACGAAAGAATATGTTGCTATGTGTATGGTTTACATATGTTTGACATAACATAACATAAAGTTTTTCAGGAAACTGCAGTCTGATGGTGGCCTTCATGCACTAAGGATATGACCTGATTTCCTCAATTCATTTTTTGTAGATTCAAGAGTAAAGTCAGCGAAAACAGCTGAATTTTTCATTAACCGATATGTGAAAAGACGTTACCTAAATGTGAACTCAGGCATACACGCACAGGAACACACCCTTACTCGCTTGTCGACAAGGTTTTAAGAAGTTAAAGGATAAGCAGTAAACTGAGCCACTGAGTCACTGTACGTCACATAAAGAAATGAAAATATGCGAAACAATAAAATGGACAAAAAGTGTGTTGCGACTGCGACTGCGACAGCAACGAGTCACAAATTGCAACATTCAAAATACAAATGATGGTAATAAACAAATGCACATACCTGCCTTTATACAGGGTGGCCCATTTGTTATAGCATAACTAATTTTTTAAAGAGCACAACACAAGAAAATAATATGGTAGAGCAACCGGAATGCTCTAAAGGTCTAAAACGGGACTTAAACTCGCCGTAGCGTTCATTCTAAACTTCTGTAGAATCAACTCACATATTCATACGCACATACATAATGTATACAGGGTTTATCTGGAAAGTAATAGGACTGATTTTCTTCCGCTGCAACTACATTCGGAAGAGAGCGTTCCTAGCTAACGTCAGTTGTCTCCGAGCACCTAGAGAGTCAGGACAAACATTTTCGCGCGACGTGTTTCTGTGAGTGGTGCAAGCCAAAAATGCAGCTTAGAGCAGAGATGCGCGACAAAATTCTTACCCAGATGTTGCATAGCAAGAAGTGGTGTATTTCGGTGACATCAGGCCTTTTTGGAAGGCCGAGAAGAGGTCGCTAATGAATGACCAAATGCAAAGTGAAAACGATGCTCGTTGTCTTCTCTGACATCAAAGGCATCGTCCACCATGAATTTGTTCCTCCTGGACAAACCATCAACGCCAAGTTTTGCGCGGAAGTCCTCAAGAGACTCAAACGAAGGGTCAATCGGGTCCGACATGACATCGCAGCCGATTGGAGGTTGCACCACGGCAACGCCCCGGCTTACACCGCCTTTCTTGTGAACAGCTACCTAACCATGGCCGGCATCCCAACGCTTCCGCTTTTTTAGTTTCCTTGCTTAAAAAGGCCGATGAAAGGCAAGCATTCCCCTCGTCTTTCAAGGCTATTCCGAAGAATGCCTTCCGTGACGTCTTCAATGCTTGGAAATCGCAATGGCAGCGCTGCATCGACTCAGAAGGACCCTATTTTGTAAGTTTTTTAAAGAATTGTAACGATTGCTTCAATCATTTATTTTAAATCGACTCAGTCCTATTAATTTCCGGACAAACCCTGTATGCATTGAATTTAACATAAGAACAATTGGCATTCTTCTTTACGAAGAAACCCTAAAAAACTTACACCAGATCTTATTTCACTGCAGTAAATATAATGCATAACATAGGAAAATTCTGCAAAATGCTGAGCAAGGCGGAATACGGAAGAGCTGTGGAAGTAAGCACACACTTAATTGCTTACTATTCGCCGGCTTATCCATCGCTTGACACGAACGCATTCAGGAATTTAGAAATTAAGCTCGATTCTTGAACCCCAATCGGTCGGCGCAGGACGCTTTCAATGAGAGCGGTGGTATGGTGAGTTCATTGATTAACTTTTCGACTCACCTTCGTCTCAACGATAGTTGTTGTTGTTATCGATATTTTTTTGTTTTCACATAAACAAAAGCAAAGGCGTCAGTCATCCAACGCGTCACATTGCGCCGGCAGTACATCGACGCCTCCTCCCCCTTGGCTGCAGAAACTTTGCATGAATGCTTCGCTGTGTAATCGTTTGTTGGCTTCGTTGACACAAGCCACGTTAGGCGCCGCATTAAAATTGACGATCGTCGTGATGATAGCCATTGCATTGTCGACAAAGAATTGACTGGTCTAACGCTCGTTATATTGGCTGTTTGCGCGTCTCTAATTATGCGACAGGTGCCGACACTAACACAAACGGTTACTTACTCATACCTACTTAAAGGTATGTAACATTTCGCATTTGATTGAATTGAGCTGCACATTTATGCTTACATAGTACTCACTCATAGGCGTCAGAGGATCAAACCCAGCCGGAACTGTTTCGATTACATTGAACTGGCTTTACAACTCTATTTCACAGATTTGACACTTTGAGACTGATGTCAACAAAAAAGTGGAGAACATGTAACTGATAAAAAGTAAACATTTGAAAATTGTTGTCTTCTGTTTACCTATGATAGTGTTCGTATTTCGTAATACCTGGGAATGATATGACCCATTTAAGATAAGACATGAAGTAGTCATCGTTTTTCACTGAAAATGACTCAACGCATTTCACTTTTCAATGTTTTGTGCGATAGCTGAGAAAAGCGCGAGAGCGTGAGTTAATGTGAGCATGGCGTGACAATACAAATTTGTTAGAGGTTTTCAGGCGCTTTAATAAATCCTAGTGTTGTTTGGATTTTCTGTTTTTCTTTTATTTGCAATTAAAGTTGTTTGTTTGGGTATGTGGCCCGTGATGAATATTCTAATTCATTCTATTGCCACATGACATGCACCAATTGCGAGTTCTCGCTATTTTCCTTCGTCCGCTTTTTAAGTGCCCAAGTACATACTTACATAAGCAGAATGCTCTAACTAACGGTGTGCCATATTAAATTTTTAATTTAAAAAGTCAATACAAAAAAACGGCTTAATATTATTCAAAGGTCTAATATTTATTTAAAAGGTTGTTTTATGAAATTTATTTGTGGAAAACAATTTCGGACAAATGACCACCACGGCTGAGCTTACAGTAGCTTATCCGATCCACCCAATTTTGGAGTACTTTCTCGATGGTTTCATGCCTTATGGGAGCTACAGCAGCTTGAATCTTGTACTTTAGATCTTGAATTGTTCCTGGATGATTGGCGTAACATTTTTCTTTAACAGCTCCCCACAGAAAATAGTCCAACGGAGTTAAGTCGCAGCTTCTGGGAGGCCAATTCACATCACCTCTTTTGCTGATTATGCGATTTTCGAAGATAGGGCGTAAAAGATTGAGTGTAGCGTTTGCAGTATGGCACGTGCGGGTTTCCTGTGCCCTAAATGCGACAATTCTGCTTGTTAACGTAACCATCGAGGTGGAAATGAGCCTCGTCCGAAAAGATGATTTTTCGGTAAAATTGACCATCCTCGGTCAAACGATATTCTCCCCAATATTTCCCAGTTTTCTTCTAGTGAATAGCGACCCATTTCGTAAATTTTAGACTTTTTACTGAAAATCTGTCACTTTCCGAATGGTATTTGACGTTTCCAATGTCGAAATAAAGATAATTCAAATTTAAAACGTTAGATGGCCCACTCTGTATTAGACATTGACGCACTTTACTGCTCTTGCAATCGGTGCAATAAATGTCAAGGATATTTGCATAGTATATACAACAATAAGTTCCAGTTTAGAGTTACTTAGAGAAACAGCTCTAAACAAGGTGAGTTCATGATATTGTATCATAGTAAAAATAACACATTTGTTGACCGACCACTTTCTACGGTTCAATATTATTAAATTTGCCTACTACGTTTCAAACACTCTTCATCTATTAACCAGCACATACACATTTTTATATTAATTTTCTACTGATTAGTCAACCCATTTTTCTTTTATGTATATCTGCGAGTGCAAGCATGTTTTATTTTAGTAAACTAAAAGTCGAAAGAATTCTACAGTAATTTATTCAGAGGCGATGCACAAGCCAAGCGGAAATAAATTTCCTGCACTGAGCATTTATGACCATTTTAAAGTGTAAATACAAGCCTACTTAGATGTCCACACACACACACACCCCACCACCACCCGTTCGACGTATTACTGTTGAAGCAGGGCGTGCAATACATCATACAAATCGTCATAAAATGACGCATACGAAAAACCGGCTAGGGGCAAATCTGAAGTGGAGCTAAGCCTGCACCGAGCGTAGTGCCGACTGCACTTAATTGACGAACACGATCATAACTGCGTAAAGCAGTGATATAATGGCCGCATAAACTTGCGGCGTGCGTTGCACCGTGCCACTGCAGATAGCCGATTTGCCGATCTGGCAATTGGTATGCCAGTCGGTCAGTCGATAGGCTGTGACCTTCATTAGTCGGTCGTAATGACCTCAATATTTGTATTTGGGTTTTATAAATTCCTGTTATTTAAAGGTATTTATAAGGCAAAACAAATTATGAACTTATTATTATATTAAAATCGGTTCAGTAGTTTAGGAGTCCATCGCGAACGTGACACGTAATTTTTATTATAAAGGTTATGTATTGAAATGAACCGAAAGAGCATAAATATTAAAGTGGGCAGAGCGTCTTGGGCAACGCACGGCCTACAGATTATTTCAGGTTATAGCTCTCATCGCGCGACATAAACGGAGCCCTGGTCATGTCTGTGCTCACACTTCATAATTCTGCTGCAATACGCTTCCAAGGTGCTCTTCAGTATATATAAATGTATGTATGTATTTCCTGCTTTGCAATTTGCTGACATTTATCAATCAATTGCAATTATGACAAAGTTATGAATAGTCGGACAAGCCCATTCAAATTACCAACGAAATCACATAAATAAATTTTTATGACCTTTACTTTTCGTTTAATATATTGTTGTTATTATATTTGTGGTTTTTCTTAAATAAAAAATAAAAAAAATTTGATTGCATTCATTCTTGACTTTATTGACTTCACTTTGTAACTTTGTTTATCCTTCGACTGAGCGTCTGAGGTGGAGTAGAATCTCTCTAAAAATAAAACCTTCCTATCTAAACCACTAAAGTTCCTCCATAAGGAAAGCCATTTGAAACCGAAGACAAGTTCTTAAACTTGGAGGATTGTAAGGATATAGAATTAGAGTGGTGAGATTAGGCCAGTTAACCTAGAAAAAGCGATGAGAATTAGGATCGACAGTATTGCCAAAAATTTTTTCATTGTACAGGGTTTTTCCGGAAAGTAATGGGACTGATAGTACGCCAAGTTTTGCGTAGAGGTCCTCAAGATACTCAAACGTGGGGTCAATCGTGTCAAGACATAGCAGCCGATTGAAGTTGCACCACGACAACGCCCGGCTCACACCGCCTATCTTGTGAACAGCTACCTAAGCTAGGCCGGCATTGCAATGCTTCCGCAGTCGCCCTACAGCCCAGATGTGGCCCCCGGTCTTTTTTTGTTTCCTTGCCTGAAAAGGAGGCCAGCTCAGTGCGGATAGAAACCACACATAGAGCAAAGGCCAAATACTGACTTGATCTTGGTGTTCAGTACACACAGAGACAGCAAAAGCTGGGCTTATTGATCCTTTTGGTTTAAAGCGTTTTTAACATGAGGTGTCAAAAAATTTACCACAGGGATAACCGGCTTGTGGCGGCCAAGCGTTCATGGCGGCGCCTCCAATGCTTGGAAATCGTGCTGGCAGCGCTACATCGACGGAAAAGGTGCCTATTTTGAAAGTTTTTAAAGAATTGTAACAATTGCTTCAATACATTTTTTTAAATCGACTCAGTCCTATTACTTTCCGGACAAACCCTTTATTGATTTCGAAATGTTACTTACATAATAATATATTAAAAAAACTAGGCTTCTAGGTGTACTAATATTAGGAAAAATGGGTGTCACATGCAGCACAAAACTATAATTCCTTTTTGTTTTGTTTTAATTGAAATTATCAGCATATGCTTACCGTAATTATCAACTGAGAGAGAGCGACGCATACGAATATATCCATATTGGGCATTTAGGCATTTGAGTCTTATTTTTTTCCCAGAAGACGATCATGAGGCATGCGTCACACCTGGATTGCGATTTTGTTCTCCACTTCCCACTTTCTGCTAACAAACGTCGCGGTACCTACCCCGTCTTCATGCGGTTCCAAAGCAGCAAGTTCAATGGCTTCGGTGCAGTGGTTGTACATATAAATGTACGGATTTATATGCAATTATATTATAAGTCGTCGACTGTAAACATATATGGTGAGTATTGCTGCTTGCATGCCCGTTGCAAGTCCAAATCGGTATTAAATGTAAAGTCAGCAAGAAAAGTAGCAATAAAATGACTTGCATACAGCATAATCTAACTCCAACTCACATGCCGATATCACAAGAATTGCAAGAAAAAAGACTTCAAGTCTCACTTCGAGAGCAAAAGAGTTGAGGTCACTGTCGCTGTAGACACTGACCAGCGCGACTAGTTTTAACCATTCACCGAACCAAACGTATAGCACATATTCACTTGTCACTCTTCAGAGATTAGCTTGACAATGTAAGTATAAAAAACATCTTACACAAACCTTAATAAAACGTTAGCACCTAGTAAACTAAACCAAACCTTAGCAGATCCACCCGCTGACCACTGGCGCGTCAAATACGAACTGCATACATTTTTTCTTTGTTTGATGGATCATGGAAGAAAATATTACCCAAGTCAAAAATTTCAACGGCCGATTTCGTAGCAAAAACAAAACTAGAACAAATCAAAATTATATTTGTAATCGTAAACATATGTTCAGCATGAAAAAGTAGGTAGACGATAGCCATGTTTAGTCAGCAGTCAGCAATGCGTAATCAACCGGAAATTTCGTTGGCACCAGAAATATTTACATACGTTCTAGAGTATGCACATTATGGCACACAAAGCAAGCAGCACCAACAGAGGTTGTGAAACTGGTAATTACGCTAAATAGAACCCAAAAATCCGTTTCAGACAAGCTCGCTTTAAATCCTCTTGTGAAACTACATACTTTCTTATGCGATATATAATGAAAAGGCGAAAAAGATGAGGAGTTCTAACTTTAGGTTGATCTACCTAATTTAAGCAGTAAACATTTAAGTAAGTCACCCAGACGTAAAGCAAATCTTCCCGCAATGGAATTAAGCTACACTTTGTCAGACTTTCATAAAAAATTATACATATATACAAAAATATGCACCAGCACCCCGCATTACCCAAATTGCATAAAAGCTGGTTCTCTTAGGAGCTAGTTTTATTCGTTTCGCATTTTGTTGCCATTCAACATAACAAGACGAAATTCGTTTAATTGCGGTGTAATCGAATAAAAGTTTATTAGACTCAACAATTTAATATATTGTGTGTTGTGTTTCTTTTCTGTGCACTGAGGCGTGTCGGCTTGAAAATTTTCAGTCCGTGAAAAAGAAAATCGTAGTTAGTACCATCTGTGGAAACCACAATCAAAAAGACCATAAAGAGTGAGTCGGAGAACGAAACAAAAAAGTTTTTAAAATCATAATTTTTGCACATTGGCCTATGTGCGAACATTCGTACGCGTCTTAAGATATTTTTTCAGTATTCGAATGCAATTTATTTTATACAAAGTTGCCGAAAATACCTTTGTTCAAATATAGAATATTATATGTTAAGACATCTTAAATCATTCTTATATAAATACCCCTTTGTAAGGCTATGATATTAAAGAATGCATTCTTTGTGATTTTTGTTGATTTGAGATTTTTGAAGCATCTGTAATTGCATGTAGCCGCTGATCACTGGCTTTCATGCAGCCTCACCGTGTCACCATATGGTTAGAATGTTGACCGTGACAGAACGATTGTGGCAACACCATATGCCAAACTGGTCGTCGGCATTTTAAACTAAGCGTACGTTTGTTTGTGTGTTAGTTCACTTGCAGTTTTATGTTTCATTGCCTGTGTTATGTTACCTTCTTACTGCATTTCCCATTTTTGCAGATTCCACACTTTTTCACTGCAGTCATTGAAACCAGCCAGCTTACCTTACCCACACATAACTAATTCTCGCCACAAGCTACTTATGTAAGTTGGATATTTGCTTTTGTTATCTTCTTGTTTATGCTGTTCATTGCTCATTCTCCCTTCATAAAGAAGTCGTTTCATCAAAAATGCGTATCGCCTCAAAATTTAAATTTTTGCTTATTTTTGCATTTTTTTATAGTTTCCAAAACTTTATATAATTTATATTCAACTTCATTTATTCCATTGTATCTTTGCATTCAAGAATCATTATGACCGTATAAGAAATTGCATACAAATCAATCTGGTAAACCATATTGGATAAAGCCGTTTTAATTGATTAATTTTTCAATTTATTTTCTTAAAGAACTAACCAATATTTGCCGCGATATTAGCAACGCCAAAGATACATATATTAGAAGTCCAAAGAATTCCAGTTCGTGGTCATAATAGTAAAAGCAACCTAATCGCTATTCAACACAAGCACCCATGAGGAAAGCGAGCCAACTAAATGGCGACTAATTATGTCATAAAGCTAATAAGTCTGCTAAAAGTGTTTACGGCGCCAAATTCACATTGAAATCAAATGTACGCCGGTAGTGGCTCTCCGTTAATACGCAGATCCACCTCCTGCTCTTTTTGAGTTGTCGGCGTTGCGTCGATTCTTCGATCAGATCAAAAAATAGCAGTGCAAATTCATAAGTCTCATTGCTTTTATTACGAATAAGAGTACGCATAAGGAAGTGGAACGGTAAGCAGACGGGAGTCAATGTCAGTGGAAGTGATACGAAAGACAATAAGTCAACAAATGCGTTGGTTTACCAAACAAAACACGTCTCATACATCCGCGTGCACGAGCGCGTGCTCTGGTATCGGCCGACAAACCGCAGCTTAGGCTTAAAAAGAAGAGTATGGTGGAAGTTCAAGAGGAGAGAGAAAGGTGGCATATCGAAAGGTTATCGTTGAACAAAAAAACAGCAGTGAGTCATATTCCTACATTGTAAAATGTACTATAATCCATTTTTTTTACAAAAGGGCACGGATTTTTATCGACAAGGGCTCTAGTCGATTATTAATTTTTAATAGTAAAATGAAATGTTAATTAAACATTTATTTATTTACACTTATGTGTGGGCCCAATAGTGTTTGAGAAGCTTTAAAGGATCTTTGGCAACCCGATAAATACGCTTTCAGCCGTTTGAGCAATGCCAACTGATCATCTAAGCTGACATACAAGTACATGGGTATAGTTTTAGTGAACATTTAAACATTATTATATCAATTATTAGACAATAATAAACACGAAAAGGTTGGAACGTAAAAAGACAATTTTGGAAAGTCTAATTTATTGTAGTTATTATACTTATCTTATCTGTGCTTTTAGCTTCCCCATAAAAAACAAAATAAGGGGTCGTCAATGTAAATAAAATACATTTTATTTTTTTTCTGTGTCAATATCGCTTTTAGGAATTCCGCTGAATAGCTAATTGATTAAATTCGTCGAAATAAACAAGAAATGCCTACTTGGAAAAATCATAAGAAAATATGATATGTATTTTGCTAAATTTGTCATTCAATACAACAACAAAATGTTGAATACAAAAAAATTTTTATAAAAGTGAGCCCTGATATACGTAAATTTCACATTCGACAACTGCATCATACAACCAGGCAGAATATCAGCTGCTTGCATGGTGGAACTAGAAACTGATGAGTCAGACGTTTAACTCCTCAGATCGCGCAATATACCTCAAAATTTTGCAACTTCACAATGCTTTGTGGCAGACATGGCGCGCGTTGTGTATACCGAAAGCTTTACTAGTGCGCTTACGGATGCCTTAAATATTACGGTTACTTGAGTAAAAAACTGGTTTACCAATATAGTAAAAACGAATATTGTTGCTATTCAAACCAGTCCGTCGCATCGTTTTATAGCTGTTGTATTGCAATTTTGAAGGGCAAGTCGAAAGTGTAATGTCCAATTTATTATGCTGAATTTTTTTACTTAATATTCAGATAAATAAATGCTTATATTATAGAAATGTTGTACCAAACAAAACTTCATTACGAACGATACTTTATTCTTAATGATTTTACCATTAACGCTATTTGGTAGAAAAACGGTTTAACTACCGAAAACTGAATATTTTTTTAGTTCAGTTAAAAAAAAAAATAAACCATTAGAAATAAACGATGTAGTACATTTGTAAAAAAAATATAAGCTGGTCCAGATGGATCGTAGGTATTAATATTCTGTAATATTGTATATATAATAAATAAGAATTTTATTAAAACAAATTACTCGTTAATCATGAATTTCATGGAAATTATTGTTTCTTATTTGTAACAAAAGCAAACCAACTAAAAACTAAAAGAGCAACAAAAACAGAGAGGAGAACACATGAGAAAAAGGGCGTGTAAGGAAGAGCTAAATAAAAGAGGAGGCGAAAAGGTCCTTAAAAATATCACATAGATATATTTGTATGTATGTTAGTACATACATATGCGCATTTTCTGTTTGCAACCAGAGAGACTGAGACACATGCGCGGTGCGGCGTCAGCTCTGATAATAAATATATGCACATTCATATATTCGTCACGCAAACCAGGTAATGGACACACACATTTATGTTTTTGATTCTTTGCTATACGGAATTTTCGTTCTAAACAATATGAAAATAATGATTTTAATTAAAAGTTTGAAACGAGAGAAGTAAGTGGCAATAAATTTTTGTATGGAGGAATTCAAGTAAATTAATTTCATTTTAAATATTGCAATAATAATTATGTAATATAACTTGTGTAGTGTAAAAAGAAATGCAAATTAGCTACTTATAAGTGTTCATTGAATGTTTATGTATATTTATGAACTTACCATATCATTTTCTTTAATCCTTTATAATCATATGTATAGGGGTAGCTTATATTTTTGATAATATAAGCAGATCTAATGACTTCTTCTACAATTCCCCACTTCAAACTTGATATTTGAACGTAAGGGAGCTAAAAGAACTCTTGTATTATGTTTTACACCAAACACCACACAAATAATTTATTTACCTTTTCAACACAATTTTTTCTTTTGAAACACCTTTGCGTAAATTTCAATTTTCACAACTTTTTCATATCTCGTATTTGTATTTTAGCACTTTTTATTTTGTATTTCAAACTGAAGTTAAATGTTTGGTGTTGTTTTTATAGACTTATTTCCATCTTTTCTTCTCTTAGAATTCTTTAGTTATATGCCTTTTTGAAGTTGACTATGCGCACCCATCACCATCATCCACTGTGCCACTGCTGCTGATTTGCGCTAATGCCACCAAAAAAATTGAAAAATTGGAATGAAGAAAACCCAACCCGATTGCACCAAGTGCTTATTCGGCTCGCAAATAACACACCCTATCCTTCCCTTAATACATTTTAACAAATTTGCACATTTCACCGCTTATAACAGAATACTACTGGCATATTCATCACAGCTCGCCGAAATATTTAACTTTAACTTAAAATGCACAACCAGCAAAGGGAAGTACTTATTAGAAGTTTTATATACAGAAAAGGGCGAATTTTCTCTTCGCCGCAACCTGTGTAAAAGTGCGCTCTCTTCCTTCACCCACACCCTCAACACATTATAAAATAAATGTTCCTATTCCTTTCGTTCCCTTTAACACTTCTCACTGTTCTCCCCAATAACTTTGTTGCTATTTTTTATTCCTGCTGGCAGGAAATTTGCGCTATAGATATATAGATAGATACTGTTTTTCTATAAAACACTGACTAACAGAAGTCCATCTATTACCACAAATCAAAAATATATTTACGAAAATGTAACATTGTAAATAATGCAGTTGAGAGTATTTTTATGTGTTTAAGGAAGTGCTGAAGCCATGGTGTCACTTTATCTCCTTGTTTCTTCCTGGTACTGTGGTTTGTGCTGCCAACGCCGCTTTGTTTGGACTAGTCAATTCGTATGGGTACACATTTACATATATATGCATAACGTTTTCAATGTATTTGTGTCTGCTATAGCACTGCACCGCCTATTTCCCCAATTCTTCTTTGAATGAAACGAAAATATTTTGGCTGGCTACACAGACACACTCATTATCACTTGTACTTAGCAATCACTTAACAATTTTTCCGTTTTCTTTTAAATATTATTTATTTAAAATAATGCAAAAATTTTAACCGAAACCAAATTTCCTTCCGTCACTCACTAATACAAACCGCTCCACCGCTGTCAACCACAATATATCCAGAAGCAGAAGCAATTGATGCAATTAGGGTTGTAAAAATCATCATTTTCTGTACCCACACAGGGTTTCACAAATAAGTACTAACTGACTACATGGTTGCATTAACAAACACTTCTGCTTTTTAACAAATATTTAATTCTTCTTTCACATAAAAGTAATAGATCAAAACTTAGCAAACATTCGAAATGATAGGAGCGTACTATTTTGCTAGAACTCGATGTATTCAAACAAGAGAGCAAGTGCACTTACTTTCCCCCTAGTGGCAACCATAAAGGGGCCCTGACCTAAGGTCAGTATAACATGTCACTCACTTGTTCAATCAGATTGCGCAAACCGAATATGAGGTACCAACTTTGTTAAAGTTAAAAGTTCTCTCCTTTTTTATATAGCGAAATAGTTCTTCACTTTTCATTAATGAAACAGCACGGCTTAACGCATGAGTAGAAATGTATTACCATAAAGAAAAATTTTGTATTTTTACTTATATTTATTTACAAAAAAATAATATTTCTATGATTTTGTTATCATAAGTTGCCTTTTTGGTAATGGTAAAACCTCTAGCATACTGCTCCTGACTTTAGCAACAATAATTATTAAAATTTCTCACAGTTTAAATTATATTAGTTAGTCGCAATCTCTACACAACGACCTTTTCTTTTTTCATACATATACATATGTATACTAATAAATGTCTCCATTTCTATGATTATAGATTTTTAAATTAGGTTGCACTAATAATACTAAAGTTCTTGTTGCATATGTATGTGTATATACACGAATCTACGACAAAACTATAAAATAAAAGGCATCCAGTAGCTTGTAAGCTACTTCTGAGTACATCCGGCGGCTTGATTCTTGACTGAAAGTCCTTAAATACTGCAGGATATATATGCACTTTCTGGGGGGAAATAAGAGAAGTCTATGTTTAAAACATTTCAAAGCCTTTGAAAGTCTTCGTTACGATAAGTCTCGATAAATTGTTTTGCAAGTTTGGGTAGTTCAGGTGCGCGGCAAAGAAACTTATGTCCGTAACCTGCAACACCATTGAAACGATGGAATTCAACAGGCCCCCAAGTTTTTTCACGCGTATCCAGCGCTGTTCGATATAGCTTGTAGCCAAGTTCGAATGGAACAACATAATCATCTTCGGCATGGAGTATCATTACCGGCTGCCGAAATTCGCTAATATGTTTGTCCGATTCAAAGCGCAACTTGTTCGAGTACATAGGGCGCGCAATTGTCAAATCAAACCAAGGCAGATCTTTAAAGGGCTGTAAAAAAATGTAACAGTTTTAAAGCTAATCAACACACATATATTGACTATCTAACCCTAGCGAATGGATGCAATCTTATTTCATCACGGATGTTCGTAAAAGGCGCCTCCAATATCACTCCCCGTGGTAGATCTATTTTGAAATTCAAACTTAACTGTGAACACAAATGGCATGCCACGCCAGTGCCCAGAGAATGGCCCCATATAAATACAGGATTTGTTGTTACATTTCTAATATATTCATATACTGTTAGGGCATCTCGTACAATTCCTTCTTCGGTGGGTGAAACGGGATCGGAATCTCCATAACCTCGATAATCCAAAGACAACACATGGCAGCCAAGTTTGCGCAGAAGTTGGTACATCTCGACACGATGCCCCGAGCCACGAGAAGCGGTGTTGCCATGAAGATATAGAACAATGGTGCCCGGAAGTTTCAGCATGCGCTCGTAAAAGAGCGCTTCATTCTCAGCGGTTACATCGGAGTATTCTGATTTCAGAATAGGCATTAGCTTGTCCAAATTTTCGTCATCATCAGATGTTGTGTTCTTCAATTCATCGTGCTCTTGCTGTACGATAATAGGATTTTGTACAAATTTCTGCCCATAATTCTTAATAATTATCAGTATACCATATCGATTTTCAGTTCTTTAGCAAAGCGTTTAGCTAAGTGTAATGGCAGCACATGCCAGACACCAATGCGCACGCCATCATGACGTTCCTCAACATCCGGATCGAGCACACTAAGATTAAGAGATCTCGTACCAAAAAGTCCCACACTGGCTGGATTCGATAGGTCAAGGTCCTTGGGGTATGTAACTACAAAGGAATTTTCCGTTTAAAAAAGTTATTTAAATAATTTGAAAGTTAAAATATTGAAATACTTACTAAACGTTAGAAAGAGAATCCCTCTTTGTAATGTTATAGAATAACGAAATATTAATGGGAATCCAACGAATATTATTAGGAATACGAGCATACATAATTGTACCACAGTAAGTGAGATTCTGTAGAATAAAGAAGAGAGGTTAGAGTGAAATTAGAATCGCAACTTATTGAATGGCAAACACCTCAATGTCACAGATTAGGAGTACTTACTGATGCGTGTATCAGAATAATTAATAAAGTAAGAATGATTAACAAATAATTTATTTGCTAACTGTAGAATGAATAAAAGGAAGGACTGAATGGTGCACGACAAGTACATAGTATATCAAGATTGTAATGAGATATTTCGTACAAAAGCGTTTACACGTTTTTATTAATATCAATTGCCTGAATTAGTACATAGCCGTGCGAATACTGTACATGCATACACATTTTACAAAGCGATGTGGTAAAAATAAGGAATAATAATAGCACATTTCATAGGTTAACTTTGGCAATTAATAAAATAAGCATAAAGACGCCTAGCACGGGCCAAGGAGATTAGTAAGATACATTTTATCTGCACTTTTTCTTATGTAAAAAGCATGAGAAAAAAACATATAAAATAGTTCTTGTAACGGAGAACATTACAGTTAGCAATTAAAAATCAAAATATATATGTATGTATCTAAATGTATAAAGAAGTAGCGTACTTACATCCCAGTCAGCCAAATTAACATTAATGCTCCCGGAATGACTGAAGCACGGAATATGACGTTTAAGAATTTATATGATTCGTACATTGTATAAAAGTTTGCATATATTTGTAAATTGTAAAATGAAGTTGCAGGAGGATTATCAGTCAATGGTTGAAAATCTTTATTCAATGACATCAAATTTCATGGATTTAGTGAACGTTTCAATGCAAACCCAACATTTAACTTGAGGAAGAATGATATTAACAGCCAAATTTAGCAATGACTGCTATACCACATAAAATAAAAAAGTTTTAAATAGAGGACTTTGGGAATTACAACAATTGTTTTCAAATTTTTCAACTATTTGGATTAAATATGCGGATGTACTTGTTATATACGTCAAACTGTAAGCGAGTGATTATTTGATTGAAGAAATGGGAGTACGGTTATTTCTTTTCGATTCTTTCGTTATTCAAAAAGTTAATGAGCATTTGTCTTTTAAGTGCAGACAATCGTACTGCGCCTGTCAGCAATTTTTACTATACGGATGGATTCAACATGAAAAAGAGAAAAAAGATAATTGTTTTATTAGCAATCTCTATGACATTGGAGAGACAAAAAAATGGAATTAATTAAAACTTATTAAAATGAAAATTTAATATAGGTTTTAGCATGTAATAATATTAGAGCAATAAGCGTGAACAAAAATCAAATATGTAAATAGATTTCAACTTGTAAACTGGGAATGTTGTTATTAAACACATTAATTAACAGAACTCAAAGCAAACACACATCATGATGTAATTGAAAAACAACTGTCATAAGTATTAAATTTGAACTAGCGGCATAAATTATTTGTAACTAGTCGTGAAAAATTTAACTAATTTCTGTTAAAGCCGTGGATAGAAGAGCAAACAATTAAGAGACCTATTGATTGCAGCAACTTTCGAGATTACATAGCGTATGTTTTCCTTTTTTTGTGTTTAGTCTACAATTCTATCTGGTATCTGGGTTAATATTATCTCCTTAAAAACAAAATTACTTATAATATACCTGCGCTGCAGCATTTTTCATTCACTGAGCATTATGGCAACGCAAATCGAAATTAGAAAAATAAGTAGTTATAAGAATTACATGTATGTAGTGATTTGTTGTACCATACTAATTATTGTATGGTCACGCCTAGGAACACAATGTCTTGAATATTATTATTACTATTTTACAAAGTTACAAATAAATTTGTGGCAATGAAAAAATACCAACACAAAAGGTTTTTAAATTGAATTGGTTTTTAAATTTATATCATAGGAAGGATTATTTGATCTGCACTTGCAGATGTACATATGTAAATTTTATAATAATTATGTTTTTTTTTATTAATTTGCCTGTGTGAATTGCTGTAGCACACATATAATAATGTGACAGTCACCTTTTAGAGAACTTCCGTCGACGCGTTAAAAACATAACTAGAAATAGAAAATTAAGAAATTTATAAGTTTTAAATATTATTGCATTATTTAGTATAAGTTTACATCTAGAAAACAATAAAGTACGTTAAAGTACTTTTATTTTAAAAACCGTCTCGAATTTCCTTTATACGAGTATATGTATATATGTATAAGTGTTTACGTACATACATACACCCATAGGTGTCAACGGCAATGAACTCCAACATTACATATGTATGTATGTAGGCTTATAATACTTATTCAAATAGATTCCAACTAGATATCACTATTTTTAAAACATTTTAAATTGCACTGGTTATTACAACTTTCAAATATTTTCTAAAACATGTTTTGTGAAAGAAAATTTTTCGAATCGAACTAGCAATAGAGCATGTTGTTCGACTCGCTTACAGCAATGGATCACTAACCAAATAATCTTCCTAAACCAGGTATATGCAGTTATATATATTTTTGTAGTTCACTACAAGTGACTCAGTGAGCTTATCACAATTTATCAAAATATCAGTATAGATGATACAGTCACTCAAAATTTGGCAACTCATAGTCGCAAATATATAACTAGATAACTAGATATACTCGTATACTAGTATTATGTAAACAACATAACACAATAATCAAAGCTCCTACAAATCATTTTACAATGAAAGTGAAATGATATTTTTACTGTACACTGAAATCACAGCAAATAAACAGTCAGAATGTATACAATTTATTAATTGGCAAAATGTATGCGCACAAATGACGGTGCAACTAACGATATTTTATATACAATTACACAATACATTTGGTTGTGTGGTGGTAAGCGCTAAGAGATTGGATTAAAGTTCGTCACAGTGTATTTCGACAATATTTACGTAGAAATAAACCGAGGAGCGGTGTGCTCAGCTCCAAAGACCGCTTCCGACTTGCGAGTAGTTTCGTCATCCAACACTATTAGCTGATAGAAAAACCAAGCTACATACAATGTGTAGTGAGATTCGAGAGCAAAAATAATTATGAAAAAAATGTTCTCTTTGTATTGTCTCCGCAACTATTATCATTAATGTACTCGAAAAAAAGTACTCAAGTAGATTTGATTTGCTTTTTTTGCTTTCAACAAAGACGAGTGCGATGGGAAATTCAAAAGTGAAAAGGATTTTTCGCTGATAACAAACGCATAGTTAACTTGCGAATAATATATTGAAACGTAAATGCAATTTATTCAACTTTAGACTATAGGATCCAACATGTTTTATTAAATATTCCTTTTCATACTTTAATTGAAAAAGATCGAAAACAAAGAGTATAGACAAAATTATAAAATTATTTATATTGATTTCGTTGATATAGCAGCATTAAACAATTGAGTGCAAAATTATTACTAAACAAAAAATATTGCCCAATAAGTTCGATGAATAATGCCGACTCTATCGACTGTAATCCAGATAACGGTTAAACAACAACAACAATATCTGATTATATCCGTCCGGATATAATATCCGTATAACTAGATACAAGCGACAAAAGAACAAAATTAATATTCTAAGAAACAGCGTTAATTTCAAGTGGTTACAGTCAATTATGTACATATACTACATAAATTTGAAAGAAAGTTTAGTAATAATTTTGTCAGCTGTAGATCCTTAATACCGTACGATTTTGTTTCCTCTTAAGAATAAAACTTGTAACAATTATAATAAACAGTTTTAAATATGAAATAAAAATATTACCCATTGGAAAATAATGGTGATAAATATTTTGAGCTCAGGCAAATGGCTTAAATCCGATTGATTGAGTTTTACAGCGATTTTTAAATACCTTTAATCTAAAAATAAAAAGAAGTTATAGAAATATTATAAGTATTTGCTATATATTAAACTATAGCCTTATAAATAAATGGCCAATCAAAGGGAACTGGTTAGAAGGTAATGGTCAATCTACTGGATACGTCAGCAGAGTCTTCAACTACAGGGCCTTATTCATCACCTGCATATATTGCAATTTATTGAAAGTGAACTTATACAAAAGTTGAGAAAAACTAATAATTGAATAAAAACCAGCACGTGAACAGAATATGGACATTTGTGGCTAATAGTGCAAAATGATCACATATGAATTCACAAAATTTCACATGGGAACATATCACTATCGATTTTTATTTCTTGATTCTTTCAGTCTTTCTTGTTGAAAACATTTACATATTTACTTACTTTTTCAACAATATTTGTATTTACATTTTCTTTCAATTTTTTTTTTTTATATAATTTAGTATATCACTTAGAATTTTTCAAATTAGTAAAGTGCAAATAGCAATTTAAGCAATTCCCGCAGAAATTTGGTCTTAAACGTTAACAAAAAATTATCACATTTGTTTCATCAGCTGTCAAATGTAAGGGTTGCCGTGTTTTACTGCCGATGTTCATAGCCTAACTTTTATGCACAATGTTTGGACTACGCTAAGAACAAATAGCTTGCACAAACTTTACCGACTTGCACAAGCTATCGCAAAAGTTGTTGGAACAGTTATACAAAAACTTATACATGGCGTGGATATATATGTAGTATGTATATATAGGTTTCGCACAAACCTTTTGTTATTAGTCTATAGATGATATATTAGGGATAATATGGAATATTTTCACTCATTTTCAATTCATTTTAGACCGAAACTGTTTCCTAGGAACTTTTAAGAGTCATTCCTCCAACATCTAGGCGATTAACTTCTGGCAGGTACTTAATGTCATTTATTACGTAGCTATCAATACCTTCATCGACTCCTTCCTGGTTAATGACGTCTTTGGGGTCAAATCCTTGCCCATAGTTGAATCATCATCTGCATTATAATGCAGCCTTTTATCAAGAGTGTTGGAGTTCCAATCGTCGGACTTGTACATCGGTATGCTTTACTTGACAATTTGTTGCATGTCAATTGTTGTGTTGTAGGCACTACAAATATATATAAATATATGTATTTATTTATTTTGAGTTCCTTCTACAATACTACAACAACGACAAAAAACCCAAATTTCGAAAGTTGTTAAAACAGACCATTGTCAATCTCAATTACTTATTTGATGCGACATGCATGAATTAGAGCTTTTGTTACAAGCTCATAGCATTTCGCGCTTATTTGAGCCTGATTGGTGTGTTTTTATGTAGTTGACGGCAGTGTTTGCATTGCAAACTAAAATCTGTTTGATGTGCAATAACTCAAAAATCGAAACGAGGTCAAGATTCAGTAGTGTATGTAGTGCTTCTGATTGTCGAACGTAAAAACAACAACAACAAGGTGAATTTAGTGACGTTTAATTAACGAAAGAGACCCATGAGACTATGACCACCTGCAGAGGGGACGCACAAAGCTGAATATAGAGATATTAGGGAATTTCTAAATAACGATAATAAATTCCCTAAGGCCAATACTTGCTACCATACCATACGTAATGAGCGGCTTGGCAGGAGAAACTTATCCGGATTTTTAGCTGTCCAATGACCTGTCAACTCAGCCGAATTTCCTCAAATTACTTCAGGATTGTTTTCTGTCTCCATAACAACAAGCAACTATATAGCATTTTCCTTAATTAAGCCCGTTTTTATCAAGCGTGTTCAGACCAAAGTTCCTTCGAAAACTTCCGAAATCAATACTAACGTATAGTAATAAATCGAAAATCTTGCCGCAAAAGCGATCACTTTGTTTATTTATTAAACGTTCAATTTTCTCTGATGTACATACATACATACATATATACGCATATAAGTATGAATGTGTATGCCTGTTTGTATACAACTGGTCTAATGTTGCGATTGCGCTATTCATTTCTCAGCTTCGCCGTCTAGTCACATCGCACCTAGTTCTTGGGAAAATCACACAAAGTTCAACATCGGCACGATTTATCGTTTTACTTGTGCGATATTTGCCAGTTTTCCCGCCGTTCGGCGTGGATGGGCGCTTAGCTTTTAGATTTCCTTGGAAGCGCCCTTGCCAAACGTGTTAAGAGAATCTTCAAAAATTCAGAGGCCGTCGGTGGAATTTTACCACCCTTCCCAGAAGTACTGTGCCTTATTGGTAACTTTACTTGCATGCATTAGTATGTGCAATATAAACACAAATTAAGCAGTCAATTAAGTTGAAAAAGTCGCTAATATACTACTCTGTAAACTCCAATCAATACACGAAGCTCAATTTTTTATTTTTTATTTATTTTTTTCAAACTGTCTGTTGAAATCAGTCCCACCGGCAGAAGGAGGTAATTATCAAAGCGTTATTGTAGGTATTAGTTGAAGAGATAAAAATAAAATTTGCAATGACAATCACATAACGACAAGCGCCGATCGACGATGTAAATACGTGTAACTTGCTTTTCCAGTGCAGGGGACTCTTCGACGCTTAGTCTTTGGCCGTGCAGACCTACTGTGTTGGTTCTACTCGTATTATGCAAACGAAATAATTTATTCAGTAAACGCTTTTTGCAAATTGCTTTTAAAGGTGTCTAAATAGTAATTTCTTCGCCATGAGCTTAGTGAACTCAGGTACCGTATCTCGTCAAATAGTCGATAGACGACGATGTGCGGCCAATAATAGGCGCCATTCGATTATTTGTGCGCTGCATATAAATACATTGACTTTTTTCCAGCAATTGCCATGCAGTTACTTGTTCATCGCGTTGAAAGAATGCAAGCACTTGTCTGCCGGATTCAGTGCCATTTCTTAACACCGCATTCTGAGTCACAATGAGCATACAAATCAAAGGACTTAAGACACGAACTTCTTGGCAAGCAGAGCGATTAGCATGCTAATATACACAAATACATATGTATGTAGGCAGATTGTTTGCGTTGTTAATGGAATTGGAGCAAGTTGAAATAGATTAGAAAAATAAAAAAGAAATGATTTTCCTTAACTTCTGGATATCGTCACTTTTCCTGGAATGTAAATATAACTTTGTTTAATAAAATTATGTAGCAATATTTATTTTTTGAAGACTTAAAACTTGTCATGGTAATCATTATCTTGCTTTATTGGACGATAATTTCTCTTTTGGTAACATTGAGAACCCATTACTTTTTCGGCAATGATAGGCGCCGACAGAAATGAAGGCCAAAAAGCACATCTGTCAGCTAAACAGCGTTTGCTTGTAGCTTTATTATGACAAGCTATGCTTACAGACAAATGGATAAGCGATTACTAAGATAATAAAAGGATTATTTGCTTTGCCATCAAGAAAAATTTGTATTATTCTGGCATCGAAGAAATGTCCTTAAAACGTTCGGTATATACATCTTCAAAGAGTGAGCCTCTCATCAGAGCTTTAGCGGAACCCTGTCATACAACTGCACTAGTTGAGAGCTCATTTGTTTAACTATAAAAACATACAAACAAACAAGCATATATTTTAGTCCTATACAGCTTTTATGATTTCTTAATTCCTCGGTCTAAGCATCCAGATGAATATCGAATGTCTTTCGCACAACTTCTGCTAGCAAAGATTACAGACAGACAAAAATAAAGGCCAACACTCCATTTTGCCGTAAGCAAATGTTTGCCAAATCGGGCAACTGAGTGGTGGTTGTACTCGCTTATTACGATTAAGTAAACAATAACTTCATTGACATCAATAAATACAAAATATAGAGCGTGGGAAATCCACGAATTCACACAAATTCACACATTCATTCTCAGCTCCCTGGCAATGTGCAGATAACGTCGCTCGACAGCGGTAACGACGACAATTTCAATTAAAATTTAAATAAATTCGGACTTTCCAATAAAAACATGTACAACTAGTACATCACTACTGATTTCTGATCACTACTTGTTCTGATGGGTTAGTGGCCAAAAATGGCGATGGATGTGAATAAAATTGGAGCACGCTGCTTTCCTACGCCGCTTGGCTTGGCTAAGCGCTATGACGGCGGGTCTGCAGCGAGCGCAAGAGTTGCCACCACAATGGATTAGTACACTTGTGGACGGTCGCAAGCTCACTCGTATACACATGTATATATGTATGTATGTCCACACATCACACGCTTGCAATTGTAGGTTTATGCCGCAAGCGAAGGCAGATGAATGGACTCGACTGGCCGTACACTTTTAACGGTGATACGGTGATGCTGTGAAGAGTGCGCCACATGCGTTTAATGCCGAATTGACAGAGACAACAAAATCGTGCAGAGCGTCTTTGGATGCATAAGGCGAGTATGACAAAAATAACTGACCAAAACCAAAAAGAAAATCAATGTGCTTTGCTTGAACACAATTTGAACAATGAACGGTGGCAGTGTGTGTACATACAAACATACATGACTGATCAAGCATCAGTGATCAACCTGTCAACCTATGCAAACATTTTTAAACTAACGAAGCGTGGTAAAACGCTCGTGAATGCGTTGGTGTTATCAAAAAATGGAATGAACATGCGTGCATACACACGAGCACATTCGCTGTTCCACGACTGTTAATAATGAAATGAATAAAGACCACGAACATGACAATCTGACCAGAGTCAACCAGCCAGCCAGCCAATGCAATCAGTCAATTAAATGCTCAAATCGCGTTAGATGAAATGCCGCAAGAAAAACAGCGCAACAGAGTTAGTCTCACGTGCATACTTATACACATACATAAATATATACATATATATATATTTATAATATAAGCATGTATTAGTGTATTTTAAAAACCATACATGAATTTTCGAATTCGCATTAAAATGTGCTCCTTAATATTCTAAATTAAATGCATGATTTCAAAAATTAAGATTTGGAATATTAAATCGCAGACTTATCGAACACATATGTATGCATAAGCTATCAGAAAACGATCGGCATGTTGATCTTTGGAATCCTCAATAAAATATACGCGTTCGTAAGCCTTAATTGTGTGTGAAAATATTTAATTTAAACGGCATTCGTCAAATATATCACCCTCAACAAATTGTACATATGTATGCATGAACCTATGTATGCACACACAACAGAAAAATATTTAGTGAAGAGCGGCGCAATCACCAACCAACAGCAACAGGAACACCAATACACTCAACGTCAGCTTGGCGCTTTCGTTTCGTTCGTTGTCGTCGTACCAAATGAGGCGAGCTCAAACTTGTCGTCATTTGGCGTAGCTCCACCTTAAGCAACGGTAAAGTAATCAACCGATCAGTGGACAGCAATAACAGTGCTGTAACAGCGTCGGAAGCAAACAACAAAAGCAAAAGCACAATGACAACAGCTGCTGGTAGTTCTTGACTGCCGACGGCTCGCCGGCTCACATAAGACCTCAAAGCGGATGCTAAAGTCTCTGTTTACCACTGCAACGCGAATATGTAGCCACTGTACATACATACATATTCGCATACCTATACATATGTACGTAGCACCTTCATATGTATGTATGTATGTACGTACATATTTATGATTAAAGCAAAATAAAAACAAAAACATGATGCAGCAACAACAAGAGTTGGAAAAGATGTGCTCCCACATTGAATGCACAGCCGACACGCCGACATGCCGACAGGTAGTGTGGTGAGTTTGATGTAAATTTTCGTATTTACCTTTCTTGCTGCGCCATGAGGGTGTGGGGAACTTGGCTATTGCTGTGGCTGGCTCTTCATCCAGCTGCGATCGCTGGCGTTGCCGTTGCCGTTTCCAATTCATGGCCCCGGCTGCGATGTAAGCGCATTCGAGGCGTCCAGTTCGATATTTTTCTGCAAGTCGGTGTGACGTTCGCGCGCTTAAATCAACAAATACGGCAGAAGCATGTTGTGATCGACGCCGGCTAATTGAAGTGTGTTGTTTACAACTTTCGTCGCGCTAAACCGTGATTCGTTTGTGGCGCAAAAAGCATTTACTAATCTCATACCGGCTGTTAACACGTGCAAGAATCGCACCGCGCACTGTATAGAGTTATGATCAATTGACTTGTGTTCATCTAATTGTGGTTTCAAACAAAAATTGTGTCATAATGAGAGTGTTTGGCATATTTCCGCATATTTCAAGCTAACTGTTCGCCTATGCTTGTGCGTATTTGTACATACTCGTACATATGTATAGGTACATATATCCGTCTTCTTTGGGTAATCAAGAATCCTTGTGCATGTCTTTTCGAAAATTCTATAAAGTTTATCAAAATTTTCTGGCTTAATAGGAAGTAAACTGCGATTTGCATTTCAATTTAAATTTTGGGTCATCTCTGAATGGCCATTGAAAGTAAGCGAATACTAGCTAGCGGTAAACTTTTTAGAAATTTTTGAGAAAACAACCATAGAATGGATGCACCGAAATTTACTGGACTATGGGCTTAAGTATTTTGTATAAGATTCACTAAAGTGTATACGATCTACTCGAACGTCGAAACAAATAGCGGTGCCCGACTTTCCTTAAATACGGCAATGTGTCTTTTATGTGTTTAACGGCAATAAAAAAGTCGGAAATCTCTTTTCTCTTCCTATTTGAAATTATATCAAAATTTTGCCCAAATCGTAGAAATTGTGTGAACCATATATTCCATGGCACATACTTATGTGTTCAGTAAATTCATAATGATAAAAACATTTTGTATGTCATCGAAATTGCCGTCGCTAGCATTGGATAACCCGCGCGTACACCCACGTTGCCATCTATGTACCCATGTTTGTACACATGTATGGGTGTTTTCACACATTTTGGCGCGCCTGTATTGAATGAAGAATTCAGAGCCTCTATTTCAAGGGTGGGGCAACATGGCAAATTTCAATTCCACTAGAGTATCATATGTAAATACTCTGTACGATCGCTGAGGCATTTGAAATGTCAAAGATTACATAAGCAGTTTTAAAAATCTTAAAATCAGCACAAATAGTGTGAAAAATAATTAGCATACATCCTAAAGGGTCCTGTGCCAAGGTTCATTTTTTTATTAGGTCTACAACTTTGCTTCCGCCGTTTTTTTGGATATTTAGCGCTTTATTCTATAAAAACGGTCCAAAAGTGTTTTCCCTTATTCCCGCAAAAAGCAATGCTTAATTAACACACGAAATGGTTTATGATCCATTTTTTTGTAAACTAACACAAGTTGCTTTACAAAAATTCTATATTTTTTTAATACCTAATAGATAATATAGATGGTAGTAGTAGAGTAATAGTATTATGTATGTATATGCCAGCCTCAGTAAAGCGTGGACGGGGTCCCGCAAATGTCAAGAATTCGGCTCAAAAAGTGACATTTTCAGCTGAGAATAAGTTTGGGATGCAAACCGATCTCTACAAATATTTTGTTGGGTTAATGTTGCCACAAATGTCCAAGATCGATATAAAGCGATTTAATCGATTTAATCGACCAGTGCTTGACCCTAGAGACATATATATTAAATAAATCTGTTTTAAATGTTAAAAGCAGCTCTAAGATGGTTGTGTTAAAGTGTTTACGTCAAAATTAATGAACAATTAAAATTCTTTAAATTATCGTTTTCGAAAGACGCTTCATAAGTCCTAACATAATTTTCACATAGATTCATACAGATTTAATGAGGCTCGTATACAAGTATTACGAATCAAGCTGTAGAGATACTTAATGCTATGTGCCTCCCTAATGTGCGCACCGCTTAGTTGCATCCGAAATTTCTAAAGGCGTAGACACTTGATCTGGTGTGGCATCATATAGACATGGTATGCCGTTGCACAGTCATGGGTGGTGCCAATCAAAGCCAATTGCTCACAATTGAAATTCCGAAAAATGATAAAAACACATCAGCGCACCCAACCTGCAATACTTAATACGAGTAAGTGTTAGCCACCGAGCCGTGACAACCCGCCATAAGCTATTTCAACTGCGTTTCAATCAACTACACCGCTAGTTGAGCACTTAAATCGTCATCGCGGTAGGTAGGTGCTACCATTCTTCTATCAACGCATTGCGACGGACTCCTCCACTCTACTTGCCTTTATTTTTTTTTAATTCGCATATGTATATACATAGTTATGTGCATACTCGCAAGCATAGTATGATCGGCTATGTTCTAAACAGCAGTCGAGCGCTTCCATAAATACTTGTAGTTAATGACGGATATGCAATTTCAGTGATTAAAAATATGACGTTACGAAAAACAATACGAGTAATATGCAGAAGTGTGATTTAAATGATCGGATACATATGTACGTGACTGTGTAATATTGTATATGTTTGTATAGCCACACAGCAAACGAGTAGCCAGCACTTGTACATGAGTGTACCTAAATGAAACGTTATAAAATACGTCAATTTCATATATTCATTTGCGGATTTCTTGTTCAACGAACGCGTTCGAATCGCGCCGTCCGCGTTCGAGTGGTGCAAACTCTTTCAACTCTTTCTGCATCGTAAATTTTTCGTTTATGAGCCTTAGAGACGACACCGGCCGCTTGATTATTGCTCGCAGCACGTCGCGTCACGCACCGTAAGCAACGCCTGCTCCCCTGTGAGGCTTGCGCATCCCGCCGTCTTGCACAAGCCGCGAGCATTTGCACAATGCATCAAGCGTGCGCCACTGCATCAATTGTGCCAGTTTTGCTTGAATTCCTTATTGCAGACATTTGCTAGTAATAATTGTGGTTAAGACAAAGCACTACTGGCTAAACAATAACAGCAATACCAACATAACATAACAAAAAAAAATAGCAACAATCATCAACAGGTGTCATTGCATTTCTGCGCGGCGCTCTGTCTGCGTATGTGACTAGATGTGTATGTATGTGTGTGCGGTATAGCATGGGTCGATATAGAGGCTTGCACATACGCACGCACCTGCACGCGCTGAAACGCAAACGCACACACGCTCGCACTAATCCAAAGCACTCGAAAACATTTGCAACATTGGCGTCAACATCGGGCAAGTAGCTGCGGCAATAGCGACGCATGACGGTTATTTGTTTTGTAAGCTGTTTTACTATTTAATGGTTTTCATGGTACGTATCCTCCTTCCTTGCAACAAATCATTCTTACATATTGAAATATTATAAAGCAAAACCTCTCAACTATTAATACAACTTCAACGGTAAACACACTAAAAGTTGTGACAAAGCACCCTTTCAAAAGCGTCCACCTCTATGTGTGTATAGACGCTCTACGGCTCCTCTTGACTACTATCAATTGCCACATAGCTATGTTAAAATCCCGACAATAACGGACCCTAAAATTTTTGGTATAACATTCGGTAATCATCACGCCTTCTCTCCGCACACAACCGCTATTGTTACACAAATAAAGAGCCGCAACAAGATCTTCAAGTTACTAGTCGGCTGCACTTGCGACAAGGAAAAAGAGACATTGCTGGCAACTCACAAGGCAGTCAGCCGGGTGGTTATCACCCACTTGGTGAGGCCCCCACGCTCCCTGCAAAGGAGCATAACAAACTTTTCTCCACATAGTTTCTACTCGGATGTTTTCGCCACAACCAGCCGTTACCTACTTGATGCGGAGTCGCCTCCATCAACGAACTAGAACCATATACCGACCAGGTTTTGGACGCAACCAACCTCCGAGAGGCACTGAACGCCATTCACAGTGAAGCTATCACCTTAATTGACTTATTCCCACTGAATGGCGTACTTGGAATCCAAATACCTCCTAATGCAGAACAAGAGCTCTAATTGTCGTATGAAACATTAGCCTGGCGCAACTTTGTTCTGAATATTGTAGCAGGTTAAACGACTAGACCCTGACATATGAAAGCTATGTACTGCGAAAAACGACTCTTCGCAAGACACTAATCGTGTCTTTGACTGCCCAATGAAACCTACGCACTAGTACTCCATCCCCCTAAGGTCTTAATCGGTCGAAACAGCTCAATTGGACCTTGACCTACCGTTAAGTGAAGCCAATGACAGCTAAATTATTGCTTTAACCCAAACAGGGTCTGGATAATCGTTGCAACAACTACATGGCAGTACGGTGCATTTTCTAAAGTAACGTCTTAATGACAGAGTAACATAACTGCTTACAAATGAAGGTAGGGAGTTCTGTAGATCACAAGTTGTGATTTCAAAAAACTACTGCCAATAAATTTCCTGTCGATGGGACAGTTTTCGGCTTTTTCGTAGCAGTCTAAGTCTATGGTGTGCACCAACTAGATCCATATTTCGTCGACGGCTATGAAACTACAGATTGCACTTAAGCAACGTCAAACACTGCTGTGAATTGGTCTCCAAAATGGACATGTTGTCGCGCCGACAGCTTCCTACGTCCCACATTTTATATAGAAACTGCCGTCTGCTAATACGAGATCGTGCATTATTGTCACGTTAGCATTCTAAGTACTTCTTGGCCGTCGGCAAACAAGAGTCACTGTATACATATATAGTTCTCATACGATAGTGGCGCTTTTGGTCGGTGATAATCAGTGGAACGCTCTCTTACTTACATACATACATAAGTTTTTATATAGAAAACATTAGGCCATGAGATTTTTGGCCAAGAAAAAAGTTGAAAAATAATTAATAAAATTTGGTTTCACTCTAATGGCGAGTAAAAGTCAAGACATAAATTATAAATGAATTACATATGTAAGATATAATGAAGCCCACACTCATGCGTTGTCTTTTCTTGTCCACACGCCTATCTTTATGCAAACATCCACACTTACTGTGCACTTCTTCTATACGCTTCTGCATACGGGAGTACAAAGAAGTATCTACCAACCGAACCGCATGGAATCACGATAGCTCGAGTGCCACTGTTTCTGTTCACAAGCAAACGCCTGTCCTCCTGTCGATCTTTTTATCAGAGCTCCATTCCATTGCTTAACATGGCACTTATGTCAAGAAGTCCATCAAGTGTACACTACTCGAAATATAATGAGGTGAAAATACAAAATAAAATAAGAAATTATAACAATTATTTAAGCGTACAAATGATTCTTGGTGTTTGTGGGTAGCCGTAGCCAACAAAGAGAACAAAAAACCCTAAAGCCCACAAGTAGCCAACGCATCAAACTTGCATATCATTCCAAGTAACGTCGACTTTGTTATCAGAGCGAAGTACCACCTCTGCGTTAGAAGCTGTCTATTCTTTAGTATTCAAATACGTAGGTACATATATTTATAGACACATACCACTGACAAGTGTATTCTGCCCAATATCTTATATTAAAGATCATTTTTTAGACATTATCACAGTAGTTTGAGCATTAGACGGTCGCGGAAGTTTGTTTCGAGTGTCATTATGGGCAATACGTAAGTTTTAATTACATCTGCTACTCGGCAGTAAGGTCCTGGGCAATTTCGAAACTGATACTTTTAATTTTAAAATCGTTAAGTAGTTCTAATCTAACAGAAGCTTTGAGCACCATATGTAGGATGAAATTGAACCACCATACTTGCCTCATGACTAGTTTGCTCCTTATTTTTGCCAATACATCAACTATTAAGCCATTAATAGGTTATGTTGCACATATACAACAAGTTGACAACGTTTTGTAATCCATCCATATCGCATTTCTAATGTCTAACCTTAAGTGCTCCTATCATTTAGAACAATTATGTTGCAAACCATTGCTGATTCCTTTAGGTCTTCTTCCTTAGTGTGTATATTAGAACATCGTAAGGACCAAGCCATATGAGAGGAGAATGTATCGGAGAAGATGTTATATTGCTCTCTGGGAGGTAACCAATATTAGGACGAATATTTTCATTTTTCAAAAACTAAATGCTCCGCATTGGCTAGGGCTCACATTAAAGACATACTACTTGGACATTTTCAAATCCTTCTGCTCATTACACTCGTTTTAGGCAACTCGCTAATTTCAATTATGCGCCCCACTAACAACTTCTCATAAACAAAAAAAAGTTTAGCAACACTCTGTTCGCGCAAACCAACATACAGCAAGAGAGATAGATATGGTTGGGTATATACAAGTATTGTACATAGGTGCATGCGAGTGTGCGTCGTATTCGCAGTCGTTTGACTCGTAAGGTTATTCCTGCCGTTGATGTTAGCTGGTTCTTGATTTGTGATCGATGGAGTGTCATTGTTTACTACGTTGGACGTTAACACTTTGACACCGTGTTCGTTGCCGCACATGTGGGGTAATGTAGCTTAAGTTGCATGTGTGCTTATGCGTCGCATGCACCACAAGATGTGTTGCCCTCTTTCGCTTTATTTGGCTTAGCGTTGAATATCAAGTGCAGCAGCTGTGCTGTTGAGCACTTGAGCTGTTGCGCTGTTAAGACAGACCCTCTCGCATAGACATACATACATACATACAAACATAACTGGCAGCCAATTTGAAAGACTATTTGGAAGTTTAACCGGCATGTTAGTTTGTTAGCTTGCTGGTTGCTTAGTTGCTTGATCGCATGGTCGTCCGTTTGTCTATGCTTGACACCGCTGCTAAGAGGCTGCTCGATTTTTAGCACATGGTACGTTAATAGTGCCCATTGGAATGCCACTTGCGGCTGAAAATCGTTCCCATAAATCTCACAGCGGTCGACTATAGCTTAAAAAGCTTATCACTCCGTGTGATTCCATTTAATTCGCAGCGATTCAATTGGCATTTGGATCAACACCGATTTGAACTTAAAGTGGCAGCGCCTTATGTTGCACTGACAGCTGCTGGCACTTTGCACAGATTAACTACACCAATTATTATAGAGATTCCCACTGAAGACAGCCGCTGGCCGCTGGCCACTGTTGACAGATGGAATATACAATCAGCATGATCTTTTTATTTAACAAATGTCATACTAGACATCTGAAAATCGCTTTTGTACGACCGTTCAGTGAACACTACTGACATAAACATCAGCATTGTCTTGCTCAGTGCATTGTATGGACAGTTCTGACCACTGGTAACTGGCAACACACACTTACACACTCATACTATGTTTTCTTACTTTATTCACTCAATTGATACCTTATTTTGTTTATTAGAGTATTTCCAATTATTTTATTTATTGGGCAATTAATATGTAAATAAATAATGTTTTCTCAGAATATTGCTACTTATTACTCAGGCACACAAAACTTACTAATTTGATCCGTTAAGTTTCAAATCCCTATACAGGTCCAAGAGAACGATCTGTTTCGGAAATTTCCGTACGCGCACGTTTAAACTCAAACCACAATTCCAGGGCAGGTCCAATACGCCTGTTGGAATAGGGAATAAGGATACAATCCTCTGAAGTCTACAGCATTTATACCCAGGCATATGTACATATAAGCTCGCAGATGTGTGTGCATGCTCACCCTTGACTAATCCTTAATTTCATACTCTGTCGAAAAATTCGATTTCCACCATTCGAAACGCTTTAGAATTAAATTAAATTAAACGTGTATGTGCACGTTGTTCTTTTGCCTCTTTCATTACCACTTCTCCTCTTAAAACATCCATGAAAATGGATTTTATAGTTACTGCTGCGCCTAATGTTGCACAGTAGCAGCAAATCCGCGTTCGAAGCGCGCTGCACCGCAGTTTAAATGCAAATGTGGTAGCAGATATACCAAACGAGCCTTCTACATTTGCTTAACTTGGCTAAATGTTGTCATTAAAATTTTATTGGTAAAAGTCTTAAATCACAAAGAAGCAATTTGCAACGATTAGTTGTGAGGAACAGGAAAATTTTACCGAGCGATGCCACATTGGCACTTAACTCTTCGGTAGCATGCAAGCATAACTATACACATGGAAATAATAAAAATACCAACAAATGCGCATCCGCAAAAGCTTACGAAGAAGAACAGTGTTCATAGTTATGAGAACACGCTCAATCGCCACGCATTAGATCACCACCTCTTCCCATACTTCATTGTGGACCGAATGATTTACTTTTTCATAGGGTTTGCAAATTCGGTCCATTCACGCATCTAACCCTGGTTCATACTACCCAAAATCAATCCGTCCGACTTTGTGTGAAAACTTGAGACACAGTGGTTGCCCCAAGAGACAAAAGCGCTTTTCTAAATGGTCTGAATCACACCATAGTCAGGACTACAAAATTTCAATTTTTTTTGCAAAAATCAAGGGTTCCCTGCCGCCACCTGCCTTCTAATTGGTTAATAAGTACATAGATAGTTATTTAACGGCAGCAATGTTTTTATGAATTTTTAAACATTTTTCTTTTATGTATGAATATTTGTACTAAATACACACTGTTATTCTATATTCAGATTAGTAAGAGTTACATGCATCTTATTCAACGTCTGTTTGCGATGTATGTATGTATGTAACACCTTATGAAACATTGTACGCAGCTATTTCCATAGAAATGTTTATATGTATTCATATGTGTATGAATGAGCATACTTCAAGTTTATTGATATGATTTTGGTTGCGATTTGCAATGGTCCAAGCGCTACTGTTTAGACTAATGATGTGAGGCTCCTTCAGAGGGAGTGCTCAAGCATAACGCTTAACAGCAGTTTTATCCTACCACGCCGTTCATTTCCTCTTCGCTCGCATAGTCAAGCGTAAACCCGATAAATGGTTGGTTAACTCTCGTCATATATTTAATATAATTACAATTTAGCGATTTGACTTCCAATGAAAAGAAGAATTTAGCCAACATCCGGCTTTCACCTACTCATATATAAACCTTACATACATTGCATTCGTATTTAACTTATGCTTTTACCATATCGAAGAGTTTGAAAGCTAATGCCTCACTTTTTTTCCAGAACGGCCTGGGACCTGACCCTCTGCCAGCGAAGGAGGTGAGTATATTTTTGTTCACACTTTTATCTTTAATGCGCAGACAGCTTATTTTGTGGCAATTGCCGAGGCCTGGCACCTCTACTTTGCTCCTACCGTTTGTCAAAAACGTTATAATGTATCAGTTAGAATCGGGGAATTTCCTAATTACCGCATTACCGTTATTCCCAGAAAGCTTAATTGACACAGCCAATCTAAACTCTACGCATTGCTTTACCACACGAAACCTAAGATTTCAGCGTGCCTAAAATAACATGTATGTCAGTATTCACGACCAGGTGTGTTCTTTGCACCCAGTCTACAACTATGATATGTGATCGGTGAACAATTTAGCCACTTCCGGTAGTTTCTGCAGACGTCGTAGGACTCAAAGGTGTGAGTCCGTTCGTAAGTCTGCTCCGCTGGTAGCTCAAAAATTTTTCTTAACAATGCTGAAATTATTTTGCCGATTAATAACGACAAATTGAATTAAATTGTTCGTTTAAAAGCGATAATTTATGGCAAATTAGAAAACAATGTATGCTAGTTGCTCGCGATGTGGTAAACTCTTTAAGCGAGAGTGCGTAATCGCCTTCTTTCAGAAATTCCTCTTGCCGACATTGATGTGCTTACTGTTCTGTATGTCTTCGCAAACACGCACTCATACACATACACTTCCATACCATACAGAAGCAATCTGCCGTTCCGGTTCATGTGCGGGGTACTTTCCCTCGTATGCAATCCAGTAACTCAGAGCAATTACTACTATAAATCACCCGGGTTTATTTGTCAACACACAACAATCATGCGAAATAATAAAATATATTAAACGCCAATCGCGCTTTGGCCATCGTCTATTGAAAGAGACCGCAAACCTGCTTCGCTTATAGTTACTTGCTAGTTAATTTCGTCATCGGTTCTGCTTAGCATTTACGAAAGCGCTTTCTGCACAACCAGCGCTTAGGTAAGAATGTCTTTGAATTTTATATGGAAAATATGCAAATAAAGATCAGAAGGAACACTAAATGAATTCGTCAAATTCCGTTATCAGCACGCGCATGGCTCGATCCCTCTAATGGACTTCGGTTTCCTTCGGCTTTCGGAATGGATTGCTCACTTGGAATCGCGCACAGTGTTGGTCAAATTGATTCTTCCAACATCGAAGTTCGTACATTTAAATACTCGTATAAGATTTGCAAAATGTTTGTCCCTGCACAGTCGTGTCACACACAGTCGTCGTAACTATTATACCCAGAAATATACATACATGTACATATGTATGTATGTATGGGGATGCAGAGATCACGCTAGCTCCAACCACATGCTGTTAGGATCGCCTACTCAAGTACACACAGTTGACATTTTAATAATTTTCGTTACAACTTCAAAGATGTTCGTTGCATTTTGTTTTCATTTCCCACTGGCACTTTTGTGTTTGAGCACCACAAAAATTAAAGACAAAGGCAGTGAATTCAAACGCGCGGAATTAACTGCGTAACATATCACGAGTATGTGGGCATGGAAGCCAGCTGAAAGCCTTGTTACTTGATTAAAATGGGAAATGCGGACAATTGGGACAATTGGGAGTGCGACTAAAAAACTCGGAAAAATCTTTACATACATACCTATATTCATTTGATGATTATGCGTTGAAGATCTATCACCTTGATATTTTTCTTTCAGTTATTTACACTCTACATTATATACATATAATTTATAAACAATTGGTGTCATTTTTATAATTCGTTTAAGATAAATTTCGATATCATTACAGGCAGAGGGACCTCCCGTTCAAATGGAACCAGTTGACCTTAGCTTACGTTCCCTACAAGGTAAGAAATAAAACAAACAGGAGAACGAGTTGAAATAAATGTATCTATTTATTAAATCATAATCATAGAAGCTAACATGGTCGAATATTTTTGCTAAGTCCTTTAAATGCCATGATAGACGTATTTGAAATAGACAGTTCGTGTACCCAATTTTGACTTGCTTCGGTAATAAAAGCTTCACATCACACATTGTTAGTTCTAGATAAGCACATATCCGAAGCAAACTCAGGGTTTTATTTGTCTTCGAGAAATTTTCAAAGTTTTTCAAATCAGCTTTTTCTAACTATGGTATCAAATACCAGTGCAAGAAGTACCAGAATAAGCGAGCTCTTAAAAACATACATATGTTTGTGGTTGTTGCTACGTAGCTACCTTTTTCTTTTTTTGTTTTTTTTTTATTGGTTATAATGGCATCATCTCCGATAACGCAATAATTGTCTTCCGCGATAGTCATTAATAATTACCAAACTGCTGCCAATGGCCATACAGATCCGCAAGCGTTTAAAATATGCCAAGATACCGTAAAGCAGCAATTACTTTTTTGTAGCACATCCACGTCTAACTGTGATGACCACTAAGACGCCCGACACTTTTGGTATATACTTTCATTCCCAAATCCATGAATGTTAAAAAGATATTAAATAATTAACGCGGCTAAGTTAAGGCATCATTAATTTTGTCAAGAGGAGCATTTTTTACACCTATTATATATCTACACACATAAGCATGTACAGTATGGTGAATTAAAATAGCAGTCATGTGGCATAAGTCATTAGTGATTTCAAATATCTACCTTACTGGCATTGGGCCAAGCAGATTTGTGTAATAATCTCAGTTGAACTAGAGAAAGAGATATATATATTAGATGGAGTTATCAGAAAGTTATGGCTGCTCACCCGGTAATTCATTAGTTTTCCACTTATGGAGATCGGATTAATTAAAGTAGATTGCAGAGATTATGTTATTGCATCTCCATTATTGCTTACTCGGAAGTGTTTTTGAAGTCGCAGTAAATATGCAATTAGCTTAAATAGAACGTGTAACTCCAAATTATGGTTTCGAGATAAAAAAAATAATATGTTTGCGATTTGCGTAAATGAAATCGGCTTTCTTTCCTTCAATTAAGATTTAAAAACTTCGCTGTTAGTTAGATTTTTCACAATACTGTATTTACTTGTACATATATAATTTAGAAACTATGGAAAAATCTTGAAACCTTCAACAGTCTGTACACACTTACATAGTATGTATATGTAAAGATTTGGGTAAATACCCACATATAGTATTATATGTATGTATGTGTGTGTGTATCAGAACGACTTTACGTACGCTCTTCGAACAATTTAGAGCCCATTTGCCTAATTATAATGACTGAAATTGGAGGCATTTACACCCAGCAGCATTTAAATTCATTAAGGCTTAGGTCGATATGGTGAAATGTAGTAAATAGTGTTAAAACGTTAAAATAAACTAAACTGTTTTTCGCCCAACAAAAATAGTTTCTTTAATTTGAGGTTGAAAAATAAAACTGGTGGTTTGCAAAAGCAAAATATACGTTTTTAAATCGATAATATTAACAACATTGTGATACAGTATAGTTTTGTTAGAAACCCACAATGCGAGTCGCTCCACTTATCCTGCAGTGCCCTTACTATTACAATGTACAGCTAACGGTGAAATATTCCATTTGATTGGACGCCAAGGAGTCCGCAAGGTAAAGGCACGTAGCTTCCAACTGTCAATTAGATGTGTAGCAGCCGTAGTCGGTGTCATTGGTGTCGCCACACGATTTCATTAATTGCAGGCTTTGACAGGTCCCCCAGTAAAAGCGCTTGACTTGTACTACTTGACAAATATAATTCAATATACAGCACATAGATTGAGTTAAACAAATGATCAAACAAATTGTAAAATATTTAATTCAATTAAACTTATATCCCACATGAATTGGCCCATGCCTCTTCTAGTAAGAAATTTATTGCAAATATTATATTTTTAAAAGAATATTATATTATACTTTATATTTAAGCGCTATGGACGATATTCCTTTATCAATGCCGTGTTTAATTTTTTCTTAACTCAACAGAAACTGCTCTTTCGAGTGACTACAAATTCATAAAGACACATGTTAAAGATCATCATGCTTACAGTGCCACAAGCATACATATGCGCAGATAAGCGTATGACCAAATATATTGCAAATATCACAAATTAAATTTCAAATCTTCTTCTTCTTTACTGGCATAGAAACCGCTTGAACGGTTATAGCCGAGTTAACAACAGCGCGCCAGTCGTTTCTTCTTTTCGCAACATAGCGCCAATTGGAAATTCCAAACGAAGCCAAATCCTTCTCCACCTGATCTTTCCAACGGAGTGGAAGTCTTCCTCTTCCTCTGCTTCCCCCGGCGGGTACTGCGTCGAATACTTTCAGAGCTGGAGTGTTTTCGTCCATTCACACAACTTGACCTAGCCAGCGCAGCCGCTGTCTCTTGATTCACTGAACTATGTCAATGTCGTCGTATATCTCATACAGCTCATCGTATCGAATGCGATATTCGCCTTGGCCAACGCGCGAAGCACCATAAATCTTTCGCAGAACCTTTCTCTCGAAAACTCCTAAGTCCAACTCATCAGATGTTGTCATCGTCCATGCCTATGCACCATATAGCAGGACGGGAATAATGAGTGACTTATAGAGTTTGTTTTTTGTTCGTCGAGAGAGGACTTTACTTCTCAATTGCCTACTCAGTCCAAAGTAGCACATATTGGCAAGAGTTATTCGCTGATCCTGGTTCTAAGATAATTAAATTATCTACGACTACGAAGTTATGACTGTCAACAGTGAAGTGGGAGCGTAGTCGCGAGTGTGACGTCGGTTTGTTTGATGACCGAAGATATTTCGTCTTGTCCTCGTTCCCCACCAGACTCATTTGCTTCGCTGACCATGGTCGTCACCAAAAGGGAGGTCTCTCAGCCGAGGATGTCGGAAATTTTTCATTGGTTGCGTTTTTTACGTGTCGGGTCCCGAGCCACACAACCGCACAACCCTGTGGAGGAGATGTTTCGCCTTCTCACTTTAGCTCGCCTTCAAACGGATGTTCAAAGACCGGAAATCGTGAGCTGCTTGAGCCATAGGTAAAACAATCGTTTCTGGCCACTCCCAAATGAATGGCAATCAGAGCACTTGCGTAAACTTCTACAAACGACTGCATCCTCTACTTTTTGCAAGTACTTATTTAAATATTCCTGAATGCTGCTTTACTATTTCGCTTATGAATATGTGTATGTATATTAGGTTGAACTTTCAAAAATACAAAATAATAATGTTTAGCTAAGCTATTAGACGATATTTAGAAAAGTTTGAAGAAGTACACGTCAAAAAGTCACATGCAGTCGATTTTTACATTCCCATTCGTTGAACACAAAATGTGCACAGCAAATATAACCGACAATCGAACACACCAACAGCAATCGCAGTATCAAACGAAGATGCAGCACTTTGTCATAATATTCAGTAGTGCACAGCTTGGGGCTCGTGAGAAGCTCTTCGTTTTTCGGAAGTTCTTTTTTGTGGCTTTTTCAAATTGTTTTTGTGCCACCAAGCCCATGTTTACAGCAATGTGTCCCCACCTTGATTTCCATTACGTCCTTGCCCCTTTCGTCAAATGTTTGTGATATGATTCCCAATGATGCGACTAAGTGCGAGTATTGTGTTCGGTCAAACACGGAATTCCCGTTTTGCACACTCGAACTGTTCAAAAGTTGTTGTTAACCATCTAAGCGCAGCGCTCCTATACGCTCGCTTATTCGCATCCGGTAATGCAACCGCCGCGGAACTTTGACAGAACAATGAGGGCAGCGGCGGCTGCAGCAGCAGCAGCGTTAACATCAAAGCATCAGTAGTTGGGAAAAACGCGGGCGAAGTAGTAAAAAAAATATGTAAAAGATAAATTTAATAAGTAAATAGAAAATAATAAAAAAAGGATGTGTTAAGGCTGACGCTCTTTTAAGGCGAATTGTTGTCGTTTTTGTTGTTAATACTGCTCTTCTTGATGTGATTTGGGTCTGTGTGATTGTTGTTGCTTCTTCGGCGGTTTGACTGAATGACTGCCTTAAAGGTTATGTGAAAGGTCAAGTTCGTGATCGCATTCAAACATTTTTGCCAACTACTCATCTCGCGGCGATGGTGACGGCGATGCTTGCCATAGACGCGGCGAACGCGCCAGCAGAAGACACCGAAACAACGTCGTTACTTTTGCATGTACACACATACTACACAGCAAAAGTAATAGGAACAGCAGTAACAACAACAATAGCAATAACAAATAAGTTGGCGAATGGCAAAGAAAAATTGAAGACGAGCGTGCCACCACTACGCCACGATTTTACCATTCCCCTAGTGCCATGCCAAGCCATCCTACGAAATACTAACACACATTTTCCTAGCCTGGCAGATGAGCACAATCCGCTAACCGTTGTTTTATGGTACCGTATGAAGTGCATACACCCAAGCTCACATATGTATGCATGTAGCTGCATTGAGAAGCACGGTACACACGGTACGTGTGGGCATGTACATTCGCACTTGCATGTGTGGGGGTATATGTATGGGTAGGTCCGCGGTTGTGTGGTAATGTGCAAACGTTGTACTTGTTACCGAATTAAGTGAATGTATACTAGCGCTGAAATTGCTGTATATTACATTGTCATAGTAGGGTTTTTTGGCACCACATTCAACACTTCCCACCTTGTTACATACATATGTGTAGATATATTTGTATATTTTGTATGTATGTACACATGCATTATATGTGCATGCTTATTTCCATGATATCGGCTACTTCTACTCACACTCGACCTCCTTTATATCGATGCAAAGCATCTTAAACGATCGCATTCCCAATGTGTTAGAAATATGTAAGTATATACGATAGAAGTGCTCCAATGCGATCGTAGGCAATGATGTGATGGGAAAAATCGCATCAGCGCATCACTGCTCACCAAATTTTCAATCAGAATCATTATGAGCTCGACGAGATACCTTAACAGTGTAAACAACAAGCAATACTCACACACGTTTCGATGTATGTAAATTGAAGAACCGTAGATACATACATACAAACTACTGTGACCTGTATCGTGCCACTATTAGCATGATTCACAGTTTGGCATGCTCATGAAAAATTCACTTTCTATTCAAATGTTCGTGAGCACCACATAGCAAACAAACTTCAACTGTCCTTGCCTGAGAAAATATTCGTTGGTTTAACAGTGATCAGCTCAACCGCATTGACGTTAGCAGGGATTTACGTACATAGTCGATTTGGCTGTTGGAACTCGCGATTAAGCTTAAGTGTGTATGAAGATGTGTTTATCTGCCTACTTGAGTTACTGTCACACAAGTTATTCTGCGAATATTAAGCTAATTATATGGCTCTATGTACATACATACTAGTATGTACATAAGTATACTATACAGTATGTACATAAGGGTGGAATCTTCGACCAGGGCTACGCACCTGTCTAATAGCGTGGCGTATGTTGAACTGTTGGAAGAATTTTTACATGAAGTGGAACTACGGATAGCCGTACAAAGTAAACACTAAAATCACCGAAAGTATACCGTTGCCCTGATCATGGAAATAAATTAATACAGAACGTGGAACAGATTAATTTTGGGATATTATTGATATTAGAAAGCTCTGACAGAGCTTTCAATAATATGAAAGTCGTATTTTAATAATGATTTATAGGCCTAAATTGGATAGGGAATAAGTACTCACGTTTCTATATGAAAAATCTTAATATTAGTGTGTTCCTCACATGTACCGCAGCTGATAGCATGGATCGGATTGATCGCAAAAATAATAATGAGAAACATCTTTGAAGAGATCTCGACACCTTTCAGTAACCAACCGAACAAAAGTGTGCCCTGTCTACGAGTAAAAATGGAAAGAGAGAAAGCGTGTTTTCAAAGCGAGTCAAGTTATTTGATTTTCCTTGTTTTGATGCTCCTGGGACTATTATTAAGGGTTAGTTCAAATTGTATTATATAATAGACTATGTCACATTAGTTCCTAACATAGACGCAAGTCTAAGTCCAGACAAAACGCTTGTTGGGACGTAATGTGCAGAAGTATATATTTTCCAATATCTACACAAACGGACATACATGTGTTTAATTGCTACGATTCGGCCGCGGCACAGACCACAGCTTCGACATTTAGACTCTATGTTTGGTTTTACTATTTTCACAACAGACACTAAACGATGACTCCTTTTCAGTGCTCGGAGTGGGGTAGGGTATTGTTTGGCTCGGTTAAGCGAAGTATGGTTGCGCGAGTCATTGTTATTGGCGTTTGGAGGTTACTAATTGTGGTTAAGTAAAAACTTTCAATAATGTAATAAAACGTATGCAAATCGACTAACGACTGACTCTGGCCGCTGGGATGGCCATATTGTGTACATACCCGTACGTACATTATGTTGTTCGGCGTCTGCAATGATTTTCCATGCTCCAATTGTGCACGTGTGCATTTGTATATGTTAGTGAGCCTTCTTATTTGGCATGGACATTCTACACCATAAGCGAACATGTGATCTTACACATAGGAGCATAGCATACTATATTAATGAACAGGCATGGGAATGAATCTGGTTCACGGATGGTGATTCTAAGTATATTTTTATGAAGATTTATCGTACCTCCAACAAAATTCAGTGGATACAACATGAATAAGCAAATAAATAAATTCAGTTCTATTGAAAAATAAAAGAGAAGTATTCAGTGCTTCACATATTCGCACAATACCTACCGGCCACAACATCCTCCTACCTTAATTTCAATTCAAATGTTAACATTGTAGGCAAAAAATATATATTTCACTATATGAACTTATTTAGAATGCGTGGGTTCAAAGACAATTTCGTTAATTAAAGTGAAACACTAACCGAAAGGTATTGGGCGAAGATTTTAACACGATTTGAGAGAAATAAAGAGATGCGATAGATTTTGAAACTACTTATGAGCATATAAGTATATGTATATTTAAAAGCATTTTTGGAAGGGCGGTAATTTATGGAATTTTTTGAAAAAAATAATCCTGCTGTAATTGAAATGAGTTATCACAAATATATAGATGACAAGAATCTCATTATGATACAACTGCTACTAAAAGTATATTTTTGAGTATTCTCCTTCATGCAGTCTTAACAACTCTTTGCTTTTTTGAAAAATTGCGCTTGGCTAGCAATCAACTTGAAGCACTCAAGTGATCGTGGCCATTACAAAATTAGCGCCGAGATAATTCATAATTTCTTATTAAGACGCACATGTGTTTACCTTTACCTAAATAGGAATGCACACATGCATAAATGTACATATTGCTGCACTTTAAGTATTTAGTCTTAGCAACTTTGTGCTTTCGTTTCAACTTAACAAGATCAGCAACTTCGGATAATGTCTTGTACAATGTCATACGTAAAAATTAATCGATTTCCAGCTCTAGCTCCCTCGTTGTATAGCAGTGTTTTTGATTCTAAAAACATAAAAATCACTATCTTACTGTTTATCGGTTACACCAGAGACCTAAATAAACAAAACTATTGTTTAAAGCGAACCGTTGAAAGCGAAATTCCCTAAATGATGGTTGCTTTATGCCAGCGTTTTACTTTTATTGCAACACGCTACTGTTTTTGTCGTTGTTGCTGTTGAATCAGCCAGCATTCAGCATATGTACATTGAAAAGCCATTCCGTATGCTAAGCAGAAGAATTCACTAAAAAGAACTGGTGGCCGTTGAGTAGTGGACGGTGGTAGCTGCTGCCATTGTTTAAGCGGTAGTTAATCGGTTTCGATCAATTTCTGATTCTGCTTGACTTTGTGATCCACTGAGCTTGATAGTCGGAGACCATTATATAAAAAGAAATACACAGCAACTCAGTGTGGCCATGAGTTGGCAAGGAGGCTAACATGTAGACTTTGATATATATACATATGTATGTATATATGAATATACATACGTTGTTCGTTTGTTCAAGCAGTATGTTGGGTTGATATGGACTTGTATATGCCGATATGTGCAATTGTGTGTTTTTGTTGTAAGAACCTCGGCTTCATCCCTTCAACTCGTCACTGGGCGACCTCAAGAAACCATATGGTCAAACAAGAGTTTGACTACTCTCATGCCATCTATAAGGAGTCAACTAATCCGAAGCTGCCTAAACAGCAGGTGGCAACTATTGACAAGCTGCCGCACGATCTGTCAGTCAAAGTCACACAAGAGTCCATCGCACATTTAGCGGCAAATTTTGATTCTTGCGAATGAGCTCTGCATTCTTATGAGCATGTGCACAAATACCATATACTAATCTAAATTAAATATATATAAATATATATAGGGTCTGTCAACAAGAACGGAGTAAAGTTAAAATGAAATAAAACACTCAAATTTGATCAAAATTTGTTCTTTTTTTTATACAAATAAAGTTATGCAATTTATGATTTAAAGATATTGTCGAACAAATTCCCACCAACACCCGGTTTGCACATCGTTTTCGGTAATTTTCGAAAACCCGGTGCAGCATTTCATCTGGAATTTCGGCTATAGTTTGGTTGATTGGCCTAAAGCTTTGATTCAACATACTCCCAAAGAAAATAATACTTACATATATATAGGCGCGTTAAGTCCCATGATGCTGACGGTCATTTGACTGGGTCAATTCTCGAACATGAGGCGGCGCACTGTCTTGTTGAAAAGTCGTTCAACATCGCGTATATCTGGCTCGCTATTGATGGTAAAGACATTTGCTGCCTCATTTCGAAAGAAAAAAGCCCGATATGCCTTCATACCAAAATCCGCCCCAAACAGTCAATTGGCTTTTCATTACCACACGGGGATTCGACTCACCAAAATAGGAATAACTTTGGCCTGGCCTGAGAATTTCATTTTTCGATTAACCTTAATTTTTGATTTTTTCGGAGAACCTGAACTTGTGTAATATTCTTGAACAATTTCCATTTTATTAAAATGAATCGTCACACTATGAAATGGCAAATCTTACAGAACACACTAAGACAATTTTACTAAAGCGGTCAAAATTACGCCATTCCAATTGACAGACGCTGTATATACATATATTTTACTAATGTGCCAATATTTGCACTTTCATATGCAACTACTTTTGTTCAAGACATCGGACACGAATATTGAAAACATCGCACACGAATACTGAAGTTGTATTTGTTTGCCCGTGTTTGAGGTTTACAGAACAATTATGAATTGCAATGACATGTGATTGTTGCTATTTTTGTGGGTCAGCTCAAACTTAAAGCTTACAATATCCGGATATCCGTCTAACATGCTCTCAATGTCACTGCCGAGTTATGTGAAGTTAGCTTAGATTATGTTGACTATTATCATAAAGGTATTCATAGCCCAACCGCGTGATCATCCATGCGTTCTTGTGTATTGACGGATGAATTCTGCATTGTAGCGTTGACGTTTCCTTGTTTCGCAACGTGACACGGGTAAATCCGATGCCTTCTTCGTTCTTCTTTATACAGTTTATGCAGCCTTTGCGCCATTCCATGGGTCTTTCGAACGGCAGTTTTTGGTTCTTTAGTCACAGAGCGAAAAATTCAATGACTTTGTGTCTTGACTTATTTTATTATATCTATGCTGGTGTTATTTAGTGGTACTTGAGTATAAATTTCTAGGGAGATCAGTGACCGACTTCGTAAAAACAGTCCTTTATATATACATATGTATATGATACGACAAAACCAACCACACCTACAGACAGCATTCTATGAATCCTTTGATAAAGGATGCATTCTTTTTCGGCTTTTTCCCTCATATATTTATTTAAAACTTTGAAGTTAATAAGGAAGGAAAATGCTTACGCCAATAGAGCAATAACCACTTCGCTCGGACATTGTAGATCTTAGTAATTCTAGACAAGAAGTTTATTCGTTGCTTGAAATATTCGCACTATCGTACTATTCACTCGCACTAGTAGGTAGTATACGAACAGGCCAAAACTAAAACGCCCAGTAAATAATGTGAAACTGCCAGATCAGTGGCAATGGTGATCTTGTATTAGCCAATAGAGAAGTTGCAAACACAATTGTTAGCGAGCTGCTTCAATGATTCGCTCATCACTTTCTATGTAAATGACAGGTACCGACCGGAGGCTTGGAGCGAACGACGGAACCGATTGGCGCAAAAACGATCAATTGAAATCAATCAATTAAGATTTCACGGTGTTAGACCTGCACTACTACCCATGTGTTTACATATGTAATTAAAGCTAATATTTACACACACATATATGTACATAACATATACTATATATGCATATAGTGACAAGCAAATGTGTTCTCATGTACATAAGTAATATCTACATACATATGTCGACTCTAGTCGTAAGTTGACAATCGGCCACATCAATAGGAAATTTATGCACTCTACATACTCTAGTTGCTTTGGCCGAACGACACCGTCGGTAAATGCAACAAATGACTGTATTAAGAGAGATATTTGATCAATTTACCTATGCCAATACGGATACAGTCGAATCAATATGAAAGAGCAACATACAATTTTAACCACTATTTATTTTTTTAACTTAACACCTTTTTTAAACAACTTGGGATTTGCAACTTGGGCTTTGGAATCGAACAAATGAAACGTCAAACTAATTTTGGCATGAATACGAGTATTAACATCGAGACAATTTCTCATACATTGTATTCAATTCTCTCTGAAAATAAGGGTTTGCAATATTTGGCAATAAAATGTAAAATCTACACACACATCTGTTCACTGAAGTGCTTGGAAAGTACGAAAAAGAAAAATCTAACGTTATTAGTGATTGACTATTGAGCAATCACGTTAGAGTTGTCTTTTTACAGATTTTTGAGAAAACATGTAATTCAAGACTTGCCGAAAGCTCAACCTTTGAGTTCCTATGAAAGACCACAATGTCATATATCCAAAACTAAGACATAAGGGTCCATGTGATCACAAAAGATCTCCTTACTAACTACGAAACCACTTCTAAGACATAAGGGTCCATGTGATCACAAAAGATCTCCTTACTAACTACGAAACCACAAAGAACGCACTACAAAACTTCGTCGAAAAGACTAGGGTGGGTCGAAATCATAGTAGCTTGAAAAAGGTTAACAATAATTCTAGTTTCCTAAATGAAAAAATGAAAAGAGCACTTACTGCGGTTGATATTAAACAAAATCGTTTACTGGGTTGCCACCTTATACACACACACACACACACGCGCGCGTACTTCATAGTTATAAGGAGCAGGTGGTGTTTCTGCATTAACCTGCAATTTTATCCACAACTCCACAACTTTTGCTGTTGCGAATATGCTTCTATATTTGGCGCTTACGTCCTCATGCAAACGTAACCGTACATATGGACATATGTACGTATGAAGGTAATGCACCAGGAAAATACAAGCAGTAAAGTTAAACAAATGGGACCTGGTGTATAGCTTAGTGCTAGTTTAAATTGATGACAGTCCGCCCAAATACGAAAACCATTTCACCTCGAGCATGTCTGCGTCCATGATTTAGCATTTTCCCACGGAGGCTAACATGTACTTCTTCGGTATCAGCCAACGCGCTCAGTTCCACACTTGTCAACGATTTCGCTTCGTTAAATGATGATAAGACACACGCAGGCGAAGTGAAGAGCAACAATTTGATCGCAAATTTGTGATACATACATACATACATATGTGTACATTTACATATCCATATTTGTATCTTTGTACTGAAGATACGTTAATCCGCAAATGTGCATTTTTATGTACTATATAGGTTACATATATATAAGATAAACACTGGCTAATCACACTTATGTAATTGTTAAGTGCGTAAATATTTGGTAGTCGAAAAAGTCTTTTCGTATTTCTAATAAAACTTCAACTTATTTTTTTTATATTTATACTTATACATGTGATTGGTGGCACTGGAGATATACGACTGCACGACATCTATTGGCAAAATACGAAAAGACTTTTTCAACTACCCAATATTTGTGCATAACTACTCACACAGCGAAATATGATCGAAGCTCATTTGTTAATAATTCGTAATTATACAGAGATTTATACATTCAGGTTTGAAGGATACACATTTCGTTTTATTTGGCAAAGTACCCCATTAAAAGGTCAAGTAGTAACACATGTGCATATATACCTGTATGTATACATACATATGCATATAGATTCAGATCCAGGTGCAATGATCGAATAAAAAAACATGAAGGCCTGTGGCTTAGACGCCTTGGCTAGTAGAAGCGGAGCTCACAATTAACGCGTCTGCGCGATCGCGCTCACATTTTGTTGCAACGGCTCGAACTGCCAATTATTTTCAATCGCACAGCAAACACACATTAAACCCTATCAACTACTTTCGTAATTTATTACACAGTTTTTTCAACTTTTCCGCAACGACGGCATCGTTCACACATAGCAGCTGTGTGCAGATATTATGCAGCGCGTAATGCGTTGCACGGCTAACCGCCTAAGTATGAACACTTCTATGCACTACAATATGTTTGTACAAATATATACGCCACATATGTATATGTATATTTACTAACTCTCTTTAGAAACGGGTGGTCCACACCCAATTTTTTTAGCAAATATATATAGTAGAACTTTGAGTTTACCAAAAGTTTCCACTTTTCAAGTGAAATAACTGGAATTTATAAAACTATATACATATGCACATAGGCATAAATATAAAATAACACTAACCCTCCATAGCCATATATCACTTCTCCAAATAATATTCAAATATGTTGGTCATATATTAGCAAAACGGTTATGTCTATTTGGGACTCCAAAACATTTCCTATCTTGTTTTCGAGATCCCCATCGCATGCGCAATTATGCATGTTCTTTCCGCACATTTTTGACAGTCGGCAATCTGCAGTGCAGTGAATCACCCATTGCAAATATTCATATGTTTTCGTGTGCATGTACATTCGTAGAATGTTTCACAGACAGCACTTGCCGCAATGCTGCACTCGTTCCGGCCTTTGGTCTTTTCGATTTTGGTCATCATTGTCGCACTTGTGCATCAATATGCCGCCGATCTGCGTCCCATCCACAAACACTCACTCAGTTCATCATAATTATTGCTGAGCACAGTTGAAAGGTAGTCGAGGCATTCGCGCGTTTGCCACACTTGCCACCAGCGGCATGCATTCACTTGTGCGATGCATACTTGTGGCGCGTTGCTTCATTTCCTGACTACTTCGAAGCTCGTTTGCTTGATGCCTGATGCCGTATGCCATTTGCCACTCTCCACTTACGACTACCTGTTACCCCAATCTCCCTGCCTACCGGCCGACTTGCCAACTTTGTGCTGCTGCTGCTAACCATTTCACACGCCAAGTCAAATGAGCAGTTTATGGGTTTTATGAGTGTGCCACTTGAAGACGCGTTTTTGTGTTTCACATTTTTATTTGTACGTCTTTTTCGTGCTTCCATGCCGATTTGTTTTGTTTGTTTTTATTTTTATTATTTGGTTAATGTCGTTACTGAGCTTCACCATGTTTTAATCGAGCAAAACAACAGCGAGCTACTCGGGGGCAACATTCACTTTTTATGGTACCAGTCAACTAACCGCCCGTTTACTGCCATCAGTTCCAAATATTTTTACCTCCATCGCTATCATCTTGCCAGCTTGCCTGCTACAGATGTTGCTGCTGAAGTACGCAGATTTTCTCTAAAGCTTGATGCGATTGACAAAACATTGCGACATCCACGCATCATCTACTATATGTAACAGGCACATAGACAGTACTCAAGGAGGGGAAGCCAAAAAACCGTCGCTTAACTAACCCTTAGCAGGAAAAGGACTTTATAACAAAATTGATTAATCAACCGACTGGATTACAGATTATTCTTCCCATATAATGGGATGGATAGGAAATAAATAACGCAACATATTGCAAAGATAATTTAGCATAGATTAAGTAATATTGAGATATACACTGCAACCTATAGTTTCTTGTGCCCAAAGTCCAACACTTTGAAGGGAAAAAAACCGAAAGTAACACTAGTAAAATATTTTTCTTATCAAGTGGACGGAAGAATAACAGCGGAAATGGTCTTAGAGCCATGTTTCTAACTCTTTAAATAGAATATCATGATTTTCTAACCTTTATTTAAAGCTTGAAGTTTAAGCGTTACTACATTTTTTGTCCTGACTTTTTACCTATCGTCATCATTAAAGTGCTATTCCACAGTTAATTGCGGTAATGAGCCATTCCAGTTATTTAGACATTAGAAGTTTTTTCTTTCAAGAATAACTGTAATGTGGGAGGTGGGCGAATTTATCAACTAGTTTTTTAAACGACAAAAATGTTCGCGTTTGTCAGTGAAGTAATTTCCTTTCTTCGCGTTCTAAAAGGCAATAAAAATAAGGAATTTTAGGGCAAAAGATGCAATTACCACATTTGAGTTTTCAAGTAGTCACGTAAAATATTGATTTCGTCCATCATCTGTTTTGCTACTTCACGAAATACGTGATTGAATCTCTGTCAGCTCGTCTTTAATAAGATAAAAAAGCAAAATTAATGCAAATGCAAACTTTTTGTCATTTCAGGATCTCAATCAACAAACTACAAACTGTTTGGAAGTAAACACAGTGATGGAAAAGATAGCACTTACAGTACATATTCTCTTAATAGAGCGTGTGGTAATAATAAAAGCAATAAAAGTGGTAATGGCTACAGTCCGAATCATAACCAGGATCGCTTCACCTCATACACATCGAGTTCCTCATCTTCCTTCACTACATCAACTCAGTTGCAGCAGTCCAATCGGCAGTATTTATCACCATTCTCCTCAGCGGTTTCTAAATTCCCTATACCTCCGCTGCTAGCATCATCAACATTCTTCCTACCATATCGGCGCATAAAAGAGGAGGTTAGCAGTAGTAAAACCAACACATTATCAAGTAACAGCAATATCAGTATAAATAGCGGCAATTTCAACCAAAGCTTTAATCAAGCATCTTCTCAACCTCATCGAAGCACTGGCAACATGATTACGCATTCCTTCACATCGTCTACACTCTCATCTACAGCGGAAACGCCATTTTGCAATCCAGCTGTCGCAGCAGCTCAGCGAACTATAATACAAGACTACGATCGGAAGTTTAGTTTTCTAAGCCTTTTCAAAAATTCGTATAAACATTCAACGGATCGAGGAACATCGTCGTTCAGCTCAAGACTTTGGAGTTCCAACGATACAATCTTACCTTCCGCTCCGTCAAATTTTCCATCATCGTGCAGCAAACAGGCGCAAGCATCTGCTAATTCTAATTCGATATCGCCATGGAAGATAATGTCGTCAGCAACTTCCACTAATAGCATGAATCAAGCATTTTCGCATTCCAGCTTTCAAGCACCTTCAAATAATGACGGTCGTAAAAATGCATTCAGCAGTATGGTTTTGAGGGGAAGTGGTAGCATGTTTGGACGATGTGAAGATCCAAATGGAAGTATAAACGCTATCAGCTTTAGTGATCTCTCTAAAAATCGAAAAGTGCACAAGTGTGACACGGAGGGTTGTGATAAAGTGTACACAAAGAGTTCCCATCTTAAGGCGCATAAACGCACCCATACAGGTAATGTTCCATCCCCTCCCCCCTTTTTATACCAAACATTTGAAAGTAAAAAATTTAAATAATGCTGCCTGAATATATAGTACTTTCATATTAATTTATTTTATTATGTTTTTCTTCTTTTTCTCCCATTTGGTTTCAATAGGTGAGAAGCCATATGTGTGCGACTGGGAGGGGTGTGTTTGGCGATTTGCAAGATCGGACGAGTTGACGCGTCACTACCGGAAGCATACCGGTGTGAAGCCTTTTCGTTGCCAACTCTGCACGCGCTCTTTTAGCCGTTCCGACCACTTGTCCCTGCATGTGCGCAGGCACTGAACTCCAAGCAAAACTTAAACAAACAAAGTAGGCAATAACAATGGTACTGTATAAAGAAATGTAGTTTGTTTTAACGTAACGTAAAAACACTCATATATTTTAGCAAATTTTAGAAAATTTTATAAATTAATAAACTTAGCCAATTATCACGATTAGTCTCGTAAGTACAGCATATAATGAGGCTATGATAGATACAACTGGAAACAAATGGCTCAATGTAAACATACTCACAAAAACATTTGTAAAATTGTGTTCGGTTTTGTATATGACAGTACACATATACATATATACATATATGTATATTATATACAATGTACAACCACATAGCTAATACCTTATAAAGTTATGTATATAAGTTACTTATGGTTGATAGATGAATTTTTAAAGTGTAATAAACAATATAAACTACACATACATATACATATATATTATATATAAATAAAATTTGAAGATCATCATTACTAAGTAAAAACATACATACATATGTATGTACATATGTGTGTACATACTTTATACACATTAAAAAACACTCATAGAGAAAACATTGTGTTTTTACTCTTGGACTTTTTGTTTTATCTTGTCCGTGTTCCTTCGACTATAAGCATTTACACAGGAACTACCTACCATGGATTCGCCAGTACATGTTCTATTCAACCCAACCAATATCGGAAAAACACAAATTTTCCGCTGCAGTGAACTGAATTTTTTCTAAACACTCGCAATTCCCTAAATTGTTGTACGCACAGCTTCAGTTAGACAGTTTTTTCTTCGCAGCAGCAGACAGTAGTACAAAAACAAAATATTTTAAAACTCTAACGATTTCCATATTCTTAAGCAATTCTCATTTTAGAAATTATTCAGCATTCAAAAAATTTGATCAAAAATAAAATTCGCTAAAAAAATGTTATGGTAAGTTTTGACAACATTGCTGGTATGTATATTTACAATTTCGAATATATGTACATATTTCGAACTTTTTTCAGAAAATGTTTTTAATAGCATTAATTTCAGTAAAACAATTAAAAATTTAGATGTTTTGGAAAAATAATACTGACAACATAAAGTATGAAAAACTCAAATAGAAAAAATCTAGTATTGTTTAGAATTTATATACTTATATATAAATAAATACCGGAATTTCAAATACATTCCATTATTTTTTATATTTATTATAATATATTGTATTTATTATTCAGAAAAATGTACAGTTTTGGTAAGCCATTCTAATATTTTTCGGTCTACACACATTTCACTTTACTCAATTCAAATACGTCACAGCTACTCACTCAAATTAAATAGCCTTCGTTTTTCACTCGATTTCGGAACACATTATATATTTTAATAGATAAGGTATGCAGGTTTAGATTATACAGATTATTAGAGTACTCAATTCAAAACTTGTCGCAAGTAAGTTCATATTGCCAGTGTTTAATATTGTATTGTGATGGGTCGAAGTCGGTTCTGTTTTTCTTCAGTTCTCTCTTTGAACGTGTCTCTGCTTTATTCAGATTAGTTTCCGCTGCTCGTTTCTTTGTTTCGCTTATGGGTGAAATGACTTCACCAAAGGAAAAGTTTTCCGATTTGGAAATATTGTTGTTGGCTCTAAATGACGTAAGAGTAGTTCGAAACCATGCTGGTTTCTGAATCAATCTTCGTCATAAACGAGAAACGGAGATAGGCGTGTTCTCACGCATTTGATCCCTATGAAGTATATATACGCAGACCATTAATATGCTTAAAAGAAAAACAACTATAACAATTAGAGCAAAAAAACCCTTTCGGTAACGAGCAGCATCAGCAGCAGCTTCCTTTAAGAGATTTTGCTGGCCAAATGGAATATTACTGCCATCATAATACCTTTGGTCACCATAGTTATGTATATATGGTATAAAAATCTGCCAAAAGTTGTATACCCTTTTCAAATGTAAAACATAACCGTAATTTGTTTGGTTTGTCGCATAAACTGTTGCTTGGTTAATATCACTCCGACCTCTGTTCTTCCTACTTGTTCTCAAAAAAGAATTATCGATGCCATCCCTATCGTTGCGCAGCATTTTATCGATTTCAACCGAATTTTTTTCAAAATCCGACAAATAGTTTCTACTCGCTTCTAACTGGATGTCTTTATCTGTCTTACCAATATTATATATGAATTGGTTTTCAGTTGTATAGGGCATCCATTCATTAGATTTGAAACTTGAACTATATATGTCTCTTCTACTTTTTATGAATGTTATAAGATGACTACGAAATTGTCGAGAGAGGCGACTTTCTTCCAAAGACAAACGCCTTCTTGCTACTTGTTGGAATACACTGGGTCCAAGCAACAAAAGTAGATCGGCTGAATGAGGTGCGCCGCCGAATAAATTTACTTTCCCACGTAAATCCATAGATTTTGAAGCATCGAAAACATATGCAAACACTGGCGTAACAATGCCATAGTCTTTCGAAGTTAATAGATTTAGTAATCTGTAGAACGGCAATTCATAAAAATACTCCGATATAAGGCGCTGCAATGCGTATAGAAAATGCTTTGTACTCTCGCTCGGTTCCCCACTAAAATAGAACCAGTTTATTGCATATTTCATCTTATCTCTTATTTGCACATCGAAATTTCGTAATATACATGGTAGCAGAGTGTAATCCACATAATCACGGATAGATTGATAACTTTCGCGAGCTAAATTTAACCATCGTTGCTCTAAAAACGATCCCTCATTAGATGTAATGCCAATGAGCATAGGACCCAGGGCGTGTGAGATTGTTCGATTTTTTAATAAATCGTCGTAAACAACTGGTAAGATGGGACCAATATGAAGTGTGCCATTGCGATGATCATATATACTCTCAAAAGCGTTCAGCAGGTCACCTATGCTTTTTTGCCTTAGACAATATCTCAGTTGACTACTGGGTTTTTCGAATTGGCAACCTAATTTTTCCACCAGGACTTTCGAAGCTTTCATAACATCTTGCTTAGACCTTAGCGATGCCTCTAAATCGCCGCCGGACATTATAATTAGTTTAGAAAAAATATTATCTTCAGCACTTCGTCCCATGACAGCATGTGCGATGGCGCATGGCGCACCACTTGTGCCATGTCCTAATAATGTTATCTGGTTGGGATCTCCTCCAAAGTGTTGGATATTACTCTGTATCCAAAGAAGTGCCAGATGCTGATCTTGTAGACCTATATTTCCTGTCAACACTTCATTATCCATAGCAATCCATCCAAAAATATTACTGCGGTATTGTATAGAGACAACGACAATATCCTCCAAGGCAAGATCTACGCCGGACACACGATTTTGGGACCAATCGTAAACCATTTCCTCGCCAGTGATAAGTACCAACACAGATTTCTTCCCAGCATTTTCAGTCTTAAAGCAAAAAATATCCAACAAATTTATTTATAAGATTTGTTCTTAAGTGCGACTAGAGAGGAAATCGATATTTTCAAGGGTATACGAACATTTAAATTACATACCTCGGAGACCCAAATATTTAAATATAAGCAATCTTCGTTCATTATTGTTTCGCGAGGAAGACTTCCGTCAGCTACTTCATCATAGATTGTGTCCGATGGCTGTGGGCACAGCGGACGCATACTCATAGCTAGAAAAGTACGATTCCAGCCTCTATGTGGCAAAGGAGGCTTTGTATAGAAATAGAACATTTGGATAAATTTATAACATTTCAATTCGTAAGTAAACAGAAGACTACTTATGTAAAAAGTGCACAAATATAATATAATAACACAATATTAAAGTCATACTTATGTACAGCAGTCAAACTAATATTTTCCACACTTTTCAATTCGCAAAACTCTTGGAGATTTTTATTTCATTCATTATGCTTTTTAATTGAGCTCATATATTTCGAGTGCATAAATATTGGGTCGCTCACTAAGCAATTTCTTAATTTTTTAGTACAATTTAAACTATTAAAATTATATATTCTGATTTAGTACCTTTACTTTTGTGCAAAAGCTATTGGCGAATCATCAAACTTGTATTGGGCCCCACTTTACTAAACCTAAACTATTCCAAAAATATTTAAAAATTTGTTTACCAAAGTCTTACAGTGTCAGATGTTCAAATATACATGGGTAAAACGGTTAGTGTGAAGTTGGCTGCGAAAAAGCTCCAATAAGGTCAGCTACTGTAATCAAACGAAATCACTTAATGAACGACCCAGTATGTCATAATTTACTGAGCTCTTTCAGGCCCAATGTCCAACCAGTAAATAAACAGTTGAAATAGCCAACCGGAAGCAGCTTCGATTCACTTTGATTCACAGTCTAATGCATACATACATACACAGTTATATTCATATGCATGTCTAAAAAAAATATAAATATTAAAAAGTAAAACGGGGTGATCAAAAATCACTTGTACTACATTATATACTTCTATATGTATACGGCTGAGCGCATATGCATGAGTACATATGTATGTATGTTCACACTAGTTCTCATTTGCATGCTGGAATTTCAGTTAATATATGTACGTATGTTTGTGTCATGTACAAATATAATACCTGCGTATGTGCGCAAGTTAATGGTGCTAAATACTTATGTAAGTATTGTACAAATAGTGGTTGATATGGAATAAATATTGCAAATGACTAGAAAGTTCTTTACCGCAAAGCGTAGATCGCCAACAGGTGGTTGTGCGTATGGCACCCCGAGGAATGCGTACACAGCGGTTCGAGAAGTATCCGGAAATATCTTCAACTGTAAGATCAAAAGCAGCAAATTAATGTATATAGCTAAATCGCCTGCAAGTGCTTAATATTCATACCCCTGTTATGGACCCCTGGTCCAGTAGAACGCTTATACGCTGACCTTTGGTAGACAAAAATTGCAATAACAACAAAGCAATCGACAACCTAAAAAATTGCATGTTGAACTGATGAACTTATCCTTTTTTTTTGGAAAACTATTGCCGAGTTTTTGCATCAAGTAATAATACATACATATTACATATGCATGCCTCTGCAAATGAATAGCACAAAATAATTTTTATGTTTAAGCTCGAAAGTGTATTTGAATACTAAAACCCTTTCTGCTCATGGATGGTGGATGAAGTTCTAAAATTATATACGCATATACATATGTAGTATTTCCAAAGCAATTAGTTGTACAAAACAAATGCAATGACCATAAGCGTAGATGACCTGCGTACATACATACTTTTAACGTATGTAAATACATATTTACTATGTACCATCATATAATTTAAATCAAAATAAGAATATGTCACCATCATTTTCATGCTTAGATACATGGTAAATGAGATTCACATTACTTTTCGATGCTTTGTAGTTTTTGTGTTTGAGAATGACCATTGTTATGACGTTAACACATATAAAGTAAATATGGAAAGTGCTTACTAAATTTATTGTGCACATAAATATTAGAAACATACATATGCATGTATTATACAAATGTATAATATTCATTGCAAAATAGTATAAGTAAAAGGTGAATAAAACTTAAGTGGTTACATATGTATGTACGTCCAGCACCACCAAAAATGCGCTAAAAGAAAAACTGTTTTCAGAAGGGATAACAATAGAAATAAATATAAATAAATTTTATACAATGTTTATTGGTACTTAAAGTTAATAAAAAAATATACATATTTTAATTTTTCTTTACCAAAATTAGTACATAAAATATAACGTGACCCAAGGTATAATGAAAAAAAAAGTTGCTCCAGGGTCTGCATCATTTATCCTTGAATTGTTGATGGATATGTAAAAATAAAAAAAAATCGTGTAAAATGTAGTTGTAGTTATAGTCTGTCGAGCCAAATTTTTTTTCGAACAATTTTAAAATTTACGGAATTTAGAAAAAAAGTATGCGTTTTACGTCATAAATGTCACACTTTAATTCTGTTTATAACATTTTTTTAATAAAAATATCGAAAATCCGGCTCGACAGACTATAGAGAAAACATTTTCGAATATTTAAAAAAAACGCATCAAAAAATGTTAAAAACTGTATGAGTTATCATGCAGATCGTGCCGGGAAAAGTAGTTTCGAGAAAAACGCGTTCAAACTTTCATGTGCCTCAAACGAAGGACAGCTACCTGTGCATTAAACTCTCGTCGGGCGATCTGATTTTTCACAACAAATGATATTTAATCATTCATTGAGTGAAATCATCTTTTAAATTAGGAAATTTTAGAAATATTTTATTTTATTAGCATCGCTCTTGTCCTGGAGGGTAGACATTAATCGAGTTTTCTCGTAAAATAATCGATTTTTCGAATGTCAAGAACCGATTCTTAATCGACTTCGACTACTGAAAATCGATTCCGGAAAATCGATTATTTAACGAGAAAACTCGATTCTCGACTAGAATCGGAATCGAGTTTACCATCCCTACTGGCAGCCATCGCATGCACATATAAAACCTCCGCACAATAACCACCACAAAAAAATGATTTTTTTTTTCATGTTATTTATATGGAAAACAAAAAATTTGAAATAGGCACCTCTCAATATTAATATTAGGAGCTCATCTTTTGAGTGACTTTTTTTACACATTTTCGAAAGTTTTGAGCCTGTTTTTCAGTTGAAAAAAAAGGTTGCCTCAGAATGACACACCCTAGTAGTCATACTATACATACATTAGTAGATAGCAACATATTTAATTTAAATTGGATTCTTACATACCTGCATAATAGCACATTTAACGAATATATGTATTTATGAATATTAAAAAAAACCATTGCACTTTTCATTTGATTTTTGTATATATACATATATTTATTGTAGTTCGGCATGTTCATGTTTAAGCTCTTTTTAAAAGAATTTAATTTTTCGCGTTAAAAATGAATATTTTCATGTCATATTTTTATTCAATAATAAACAATTATTTTATTAAATTATAACTAAAGTCCCTTTTTAAATTTGTCGCTTATCAGAAATATCAACACAAACAAGTCAAAGCGAGTGTGATTAGTGTCAAATTTATTTATACACTTTCGTATATACATATATATGTATACACTTTTGTAAACATACATACATATACATATATATTTATATATACATATAATAAAAAATTTAACTAAATATCATAAATTATTACAGTTTTTATGTATTGTAAAAATAGCGACCTAAAGTAATCACCATCATGTCATGTCATCATCAACATCATTATATGTTAACTTATAACATCTTATAATTATAATTACAGAATCTAAATTATTGTGGCTGTGACTTATCGTAAATGGCATTTTACATACAAATAACTTCTTACTAATTTATATAAATAGTTGTGACACTTTTTCGGTACACCATATCCATACTCGCACGTAAACATTCACGTAAAGGTATGTATTTTTCAAACCTCGCAAGCTATACAACGTTAACTGCACGTCTATTATTGCAATAAATACATTTGATCTATAAATCTGTGACTTTAAACTACTTTTATAGCAATCCATTTGTATTTTGAATACAGTTAAGTTTACTTTTGTGGCTGATAAACACAGATTAGTTAAGCTTAACTTTATAGCTTGTGCTTATGTAGTGCTAGCTACCAACCAACTCAATTTGGCGATACTTCTTACGTAGATTGGACACCGGATCTCGATACAATACCGGATCAAGTCGTAAATTTGAACGTATCAACGGCATATATCTGCAAAACAAAAAAATATATTATTTTCTCCTTTTATAACTCATATGTGTATGTGTACCCAAAAACTGCAGCGAATGTATTGAGGCAACTTTGCCGCTGAATGAAATGATCTGGATCATTCCACGGAGAATGTCCTGTTTCACGATCCTTATAGCCTTTGCGCTGTGTCACTTTAATCGGTGGTTTTCTCGTTACATGCGATACAAGCAAATTCATTAGGATATCTTCACAATTCGATGATTGTTGTACAGTCTTAAGAAGCAATAATGATAGCCAATTGGTGTACAAGTAATTATAGTATCGATGATAGAAAGCTGCACCAGTCAAAACTATGGAATAGTAATTGGTCCACTTAGATGTGTATCCCCACGCATTCTATAAAATAATTAAGTAAGTTAATTTGTATTGCACGAAACAACAAGTAAACAAAAGATAGTACCTTTGAATCATCCCAGAAGTGAGCTCGAGCTGGATAACCAACAATACGGTCTGGAAAATCTCGCCAAACTGTATATGCAAAATCCAATTCATCTGTATTGAGTATAGAGTCCTCGTCTAGTGAGAGCACTGCATCTGTTTGGATTTCGGGATATGGATAAAAACGTTGTGATATGCTTGGACGTTCGTCAAATACATCTAAATTTTCCTCTCTGGTATTTTTTGAATCTTGATGATTGATAGGTACTCCGCCAGAAAGTAGAGTACTATTGTAGAACTTTTCGCTGACATCATTTTTCATACTACGAGAGGATTTACCAATACTTAAGCCACTTAAAGTTATTATATGGAATGGTATATGGTAAGTCGTAGGCCATCTCTTTTTAGATGGAATAGGACGATCAGCCGCCCAGAGAACCAAAATCTACAAATTAAGTATTAAAGAAAAGTCAGATTATTTGTCTAATATTTCGACATTTTTATATCTAACTTACTCTATCTACAAATTGACTTTTTGAAATAGTTTTGATTAACTTGTATAGCGCAGTGTTCGGGCCCAGAATTGAACCAATTTGTACATAAATGACAGCCGTGTAATTGTGACGGGGTTCTACTCCCATGGAATCCAATAAAAATGGCATATACCTAAAAAAAAGTAATGACAAGTACTTTTAAATTGGCAGCTCCACCAAATTGAATATGTTTTTTAGTTTACCTGGAACTATCAGCAAATGTTGGAAGCGTTAGGAGAGCACCTGGCGATGTATTCCAAATAAATGTATTGCGAACAGGATAATCTGGTAAGCGCTCGCGGATAATCTAATAAAATTACATTAATTGATATACCATTAACATTGTTGACATTTATGAATGTACGAGGTGGTTAAGTTAAGCGATGAATAAGATGAAGGCAGGACTTTGATAAATAATAACTAAAAATATGCATAAAATAAACCAAATAGTTTAATTTTAACGAAATTACTCACACCAAGTATTTAAAAGCACCTATTTAAAAGTCACCCATTCACAATTTTAAAAAATAAAACTAATAGGTGAGACCCAGTGTTATTGTTGACTAATAAGCACATGTATGTATGGTGTTCACGATATGCGAAAATAGTATTATTTCTAGAACTTAAATAATTTATTGATCACGCGAAATTTTAAATTGTAATAACAATTATAAGTGGTAGTCAACCGTACGTATGTATTTAAATTCAGCTAATCAGTGTCTGACAACCAATAGTTGGATTGAAAGATGAGAACCCACCAGGCGCTTGTACGAACTTCAAACTACCGATTGCCTGATGAAAGCCTACCGATATTAGAAACTTAACATACTCCGTTAACATTGCTCGGGTGCTGCGCCGAAATGGTGTTAAGAGATAACATACCACGAAATAATAGCCCTGACAGACGACAGCGCTAATATGCATTAGCGCGCTTAGTTTTCATTTACTTTATCTTTTGATGTACTTACTTTTTTGACGTACTTAATAATAAACGAATTTTTTCGTTAAATTTATATTGATTTTCCAAAAATACCAAAATTTCTATTAATAATTTATCTTATTCACTTCCGTTTCTCTTTTTTTTTTAATAAATAAACAAATTTCACAATCAGCTGTCTAAATGCACAAGTCTGCCGTCTGTCACCATAAAATTTCAATGCGCATTAATGTTGCTTAAGGCGCATTAATTTTGCTCGTCTGTTATATTATTATTGTTAGGGATATAAGGTAATCAATAGCTTAGGGAGGCTAATGTTTACATACATTGCAATAAAAAAGAAATTACTAATTCAGCTTTTCTGCTCACAATTCATTCGGTTTTGAATACACTTTTTCTTTGAACGAAAGTGTAGACGTATTCCGAATGTACATATTTACATAATTACACATAGTAGGGTATTACGGAGTTGACTAAAACTCAATTCATTCTCATTACAATAATACGCAACTGTTTTACTCTCCGCTATGTGGACTGCTCAACATGCCATGGCATTCAGCTTATTATTGTAATATTGTTATTGTAATTTATTAACATACATATGTGTATATTATATATTGTGTGAATGTGCAAAAGCAAAAGCAGTAAAAACGCAATCATTATACATAGTACATACATACATATGTACGCAGAAGTGAGCAGAAGATTTTCATGCAAAGAGAGCTGTATGAAGCCTCGTGAGTGCGCACTGGTTACTTTTCTCGGGCTTTTGCTTTTGCCTCACCTAATTCCGTCGATGATGATTTCATTTTTTGTTTTGGCCCACCACCATTTGTAAGCGAACGTTCAACATTTCGATTCAGTTGATTTTTTCCAGTCAAACAAAGCAGAGGTGCTAAAATAATTGGATACATTTAACAAGTCACTTTGTTCCAACTTGAAATATTTACCAAGTGCCTGAAATCTACGATTATCTATCCCTCAATACAGGGCATATACACAAACAAATAGTTTACCTGTGTAATTGCAAAAAAATAAACAAAGACAAACAATATGTCTCAAAAGCGTGTCTCAGTGTCTACGCGGATTTCTCGCGCCTCGACTTCCACACCAGTGGGTGGGCAGTCGGGACGTTTAGGAGCCACGAGCCCGGGCGCCACTAGTCCTACCCGCACAACTCGCATACAGGAAAAGGAAGAACTACAACATTTAAACGATCGCCTAGCCTGCTACATAGATCGTATGCGTAATCTGGAGAATGACAATAATCGATTAACGCAGGAATTGCAAATCGCCCAAGACACGGTCAATCGCGAGGTGTCAAATATTAAAGCCATGTATGAGAAAGAACTGGCAGCAGCACGTAAGCTTTTGGATGAAACTTCCAAAGAAAAGGCTAAACTAGAAATTGACATCAAGCGATTATGGGAGGAAAATGATGACCTCAAACAAAGGTAAACAACTAGAAAATATGTACAACCAGAAAATTTCACCATTTGCCGTGTATTTCCTTACTTACTTTAATACTAATGTATGTACATATATACATAGGTATGTAATCATATTTAAAAGAAGGTTTTTTAATGCGTCAACATTAAATGCAAGTATATCTGTATGTATGTAAACTTTAATCAATGATGTCATAGTGAATTTGTTGTCTTTTTCAAGTTGTTATGCTCTACGCTTTAACAACACATGGCAGCAAGCTCAATATGATAATGAATGATGTCATTTAGAGTAGAGGAAAATACATATGTTAGAAGGTAAGAGGCTATTCACATACCTTCACATAGCATTTGGAAAAAACATACAACAACAAAATGAGAGTAATACGTATTAGTTGTTTACATATTACATACATATGTACATACATTTGTCAAATAAACTTGCGAAACGCGTTTAGGGCTTAATTATTCATTGTTATTTTTGTTTGGCCTTTGTTTTTGTTTCTCATAAATATCACTTAAGTAAGTTACCACAAACACACGCGTTTATAGTTTTGTATATGTATAAATAAATGCCGCGGCGAATACTAAATCAAACTAAAAAAAACTTATGTGGCCATGAAGGTCGGCTCCCCCTAAGAAACAGCGCACAGAGTTATGCGTGATGTCATTTTGCCAAAAATAAAGATCATTACAACCGCACTAAATCGAATCGATGGAGCATAAGCATAAACTGTACCAGCATGAAAAATCATTCAAAACAACAACAACCCGCGCATAATTAACTCGAAGAAAGAATGGCAATAGCTATAACTTTTAGGTATTTCTAAAAATTACTCTTTCGCTTTTTTGTGACAATTTCACGAAAGCAACCTTGAATAAACACAAACCTAGAAAGTCTAGTATGAATTTAAATACATATACCTCTATGTATATGTGTATGTATGTATATCTACACCATATGTCGGTATTTCTCTCTGATTATATTTTCCCACTTGTGCTCTGTGCTGGCCTTTAATGGAGCTCATGCATATTGCTCAAAAAGTCTCGGTTAACAGGTTCTCATTGGGACTAAAGTATTAAAAGTTCATACATTTGGATAATGTGAAAATTCTCTCGCATTCCACGTTTCGCGATTGCACTACACAACGCGGTCTCCCATGAGTTTTGGTTTGATTGCAATGCGCACGTTTTCCACTAGACCTTAGTGATTTTCTTTAAAGTATTGCATACAATGCGTATTTGTAAGACTTTTGGAATTTTGCAGACAGATTCTTAAAAACTCATAGCGAGAATATTTTATTTACATCAATCTAAATTTATAATTAAATTTCATACATCCCGTAATTATACATACATACGTAAATAAGAGTAAATTTTAAAAGTATAAACAATTTGGTTTGGCATTATATTATGTACATATGTACATATACATATACGTATGTATGTATAAGATCTGATTTAACTAAAAGTCGTATATTAAATGCGAATGTAACTGGAAATGGACAGAAAGTCATTTGAGCCGGACTTCTGCATATACATATGTATATTCATATAAAAATCTAGCGATGATGTCATTTGACAAAATCACTAATTTTGTTGTACTCCTCAAACTCGTTTGATATCGCGTCTATGTTACATACTGATATATTTGAAGTCGCTTTTTAAAAATTTGGTACTGTTGTATTTACTTCTGTTATCTCTTATGCATGTGCTTTCGAGAAAAATGTTTTTTATACTATATATTTCGATTTTTATTTAATAAAAAAACAGACTAGATAAAAAAACAAAGGAATGCGCGATCGCTGAGAACAGTGCGCGTGTATATGAATCTCGCTACAATGAAGTTAACGGTAAGTACAACCAGGCTTTGGCTGATCGCAAGAAGGCCGAAGATCAAGCTAAAGACCTCTTAATTGAAAACGAAAGGCTGCGTAAGCAACTTGAAGATCTCCGGAAACAGTTTGAAGCAGAAACGTTGGCTCGAGTTGATTTGGAGAATCAGAACCAAAGCCTTCGCGAGGAGCTTAGTTTCAAAGATCAAGTTCACAGCCGTGAACTAACCGAGACACGCTCGCGTCGTCAAATTGAAATCAGTGAAATCGACGGCCGTTTATCCAAGCAGTATGAAGCAAAACTACAACAATCGCTTCAAGAGTTACGCGACCAATATGAAGCCCAAATGCGCGCTAATCGCGAAGAAATTGAATTGCTGTACGACAATGAAATCAAAAATCTTCAAGCAGCTGCAAATAGAGCAGCCAACTCTTCGGCACATGCAACCGAAGAAGTTCGCCTTATGCGCACGAAAATTGACGGACTTAATGCTAAGATTCAAGATCTGGAGAATACTAATGCAGGCTTAAATGTAAGATACATTAATTTAATTACATGTAGTTAAAACCTATGTAACATTTTTAATTACATATTTTTAGGCGCGCATACGTGAACTAGAAAACCTTCTAGACAGTGAGCGTGCTCGCCATAATCAATATATATCTTCACTAGAGGCCGAGCTGCAACGCATGCGCGACGAAATGGCACAACAATTGCAAGAGTATCGTGATTTAATGGACATTAAAGTCTCGCTGGATCTCGAAATTGCCGCTTATGACAAACTTTTGTGCGGAGAGGAGCGGCGTTTAAACATTTCATCGCCTAATCGTCCAGGAACTAGCACAAATACCGACTCAGGATACTCAAATGGTACTCATTTATCTGTTAGCTCTACCTCACGTTCAGGACGTGTCACACCCAGCGGTCGCCGCTCGGCAACACCGGGCGCTGGTGGCAGCGCTAGTGCAGTTAAACGTCGCCGCACAGTTATTGATGAATCGGAGGATCGCAATTTGTCCGAATATTCTGTTAATTCAGCCGCTAAAGGCGATTTGCAAATTGTCGACGCCGATAGTGAAGGACGTTACATTAAATTGCACAACAAAGGCACAGATGAGATCCATTTAACCGGATGGCAGTTAACTCGCATCGCCGGCGATGAGGAATTGGCTTTCAAATTTTCGCGAGGAGCGAAAATTAATGCTGGTGCTACAGTCACAATTTGGTCAGTGGATGCTGGCACTGCACACGATCCACCACAAAATCTGGTAATGAAGAAGAAATGGCCAGTTGCTGACTCAATGCGCAGCGTTCTGGCTAACGCTGACAAAGAGGTGAGAATCTTGTCGATTTACAACACCTGTAGCATGTGTCACATCTGCAGCCACTGTCAACACTTAGAGTTTCTGATCGACCAGTAAATTAGCTAAACTTTGAATTTTATTACTTTGAATAAAATTAACCGACTTTTCAATTATTTTCACTTCCAGGATGTTGCCAGCTACGACCGTGTTCGTTCAAACCTTTCCAGTCACGCGTCCAGACACCGCACATCAGGCAGCGGTTTCACACTCGGCTCAGGAGTCGGTTCAACTGGCGTAAGAAGCCTATTCTCACTACTTTTCTAAAAGTGCAACTATGAAAATATCTTAAAACCCAGCAGGTGTTACAGATAAATATATCTACACTAATATATGCATAGTATATATGTATGTATCTATTAAGGGTAAACTAGCACAAACAAAGTTAATTAAACTTTTAAGTTTTTTATGTGCATTTAAACATATCCTAAACTTTAAGCCAAGACTTTGTAAGGAATTTAAGTTCAGCACAATACTAATGCAGTTTCAACAGTTCTATTTCCACTATCAGTGCGAGGCTTAACGTAAAATACAAGTTATAAACTCAGAGCTACTTAAATATGTCTACTGGGACATAATATACGTTTTCACCAAATCTAATGTACAAAACTAAATGTAATTTACAACTTAAATTTACATTAAATATGCATTTAAATATGGTCAAGGCATGGACTTTTATTTACGAATCCGGAGTAGAATTAACACGGCATTAAGCTATCAAATTGAATTCACATATAAGGGAAACTATTTTATATAATTTACTTTATGAGATAAAATAAAATCAAGTTAAGTGTCTGATAAGTGAGACTTTCTCTTATATGTTGTATAAGATCTGGTAACAGTATCTAAAAGGAATAGAATGTGATTCTATAACTGCGTGCGTTCAAAGCGAGTCTGAGAATGGGTGGGGTTCAAAGATTAAACTGATATAAACAAAATATCTGCCGTTGAACATTTTAAAGTTATTTAAACCTGTTAACTACTTTGGATTTCTCTTGTATTAAATGAACGATATGAAGTGAAGCCACTTTAATATTTCCAAGCATCGTGTATAGGATAAGGTTGCTAAAAGTATTTGGAATATATTTACATTCGCAAATTTTTTTCTTTTTTGGGTTATTTATAAACGCATTTTAATTTTTTTTTGTTCCGAGATAAAAATATTCTTCATTTATGTGCTTAGGTAAAATAAAACTAGGTTATAAAAATACAGTTTCAAATTATATAAACATATGAATTCGAAATGATAAATTGATGAGGATTATTATTATCTTTTATTATTGCGACTCACCTCAAACGTAGTGAACACAATTTTTTCTATAGATCCAAAATATCGTTCCCAAAGAACTTGGGTTTGCTGACGCAAAGCCAAAATTCGTTCCAACGAAATAGAGCGTACGACTTCTGGCACCTGAAAGTATGCAACGAAATTAACATTGAAAATTAGTACGTGGGTAAGTATGCTGTACAAAAAAACAAAAACTATATTTGCTTACTCTTTCAGTCTTCAGGGTTTCAAAAAATTTATAAAAAAAAAAATAATTAATTAACATTTGAATTATTTTTTTTTTACATTGTACTCGTAATCCCAAATACGCGGAAAATTTAATCACACATACCTGTTAAAAAATTAAACCCAAATTTTTTAATTAAAAACTTTGCAACCCTCCAGATATGTAATTCTATTTTTAAATTGAGTTTCATTACAAATTTAACCCACCTGTAATAACAATCTTTCATCTGCCCAAATCACAGCATCATTCCAATCAATTTTAGACTCAAATGGTAGTACCCAACCATTCGATAACAAAACTGGAATGCAACCCGCTTGGAGTGCTTCCAGAAACCTTTAGAAAATAAATTAATTGAAAGTATTATTTAGGAGAAGAACGTTTTCATTATGAACTTAGTAAAGCTGTGGAATTAAGAACTTAATGAAACTTACCGAAATGATCCCAATCGTCTTCCACGTGGTACCAAACAAAATGTAGAGTTTTGTAATAATGTCTCATAGTCATATCTGAAAATTTTCGAAAAACACAAAATTGATATTATTTAAATATTAAAAAACCAAACTAGTAGTTATAATTTACTTGTCATATTCGCGATTGTCCTCATCACATCGACCGTCCTGAAGTTCCCTCCAACTCTTGCCATGTCGACAAGTTGTGACCAAAATGATGTCCCGTCCATTGTGTAAATGAAATAAGGAGTTTCTTGTCTCAGAGCCAATTCCATGCACATATCTGCAGTAAAGGGACAATAATGACATCAAACATATATGTATATATACATAAGTATTTGATAACCTATACATATGTATATATTGAAATCAATGCTAATATTAAAAAAATTATAGCACTGCGATTGGGCGGAACAATTGCCGTACTTACACAAACAATATTTCATTATGCGTATAAAACTGACGGGGGAAGTTCGTTCAATGACGATATGAATCGACTCTTTGGCCCAGAAATCTAGCGGAGATATTGTTTTCAAAATATGTAAATATATGCAAATAATACAATTTTATTTGGAGCAACGTCCCGTAAAAACAGTTTCTCTCAAGTTTAGATTTTACTCTTGAGTTCGAACTCACTACACGCGGGTATTCAAGCATAATTTTTTAACAAATCATAATATCATATCATTTTGTACATAATATACGATGTATGTGGTATATAAAAGGATTTGAGTAAATGAAAAAGAAATTAAAAACGAAAGCAAAGGAGAAGGAGAAAACAAATAGTATTAATCTGCCACCTAAATATTCGACCATCCGAATTACATGTGTATGATGCGAAAGAAAGTTGAAAATCAGCAAAATAATAACAAAAGTTATGCGGAAAAAGGAAGATAAGAAACCAAGAGATGTAAAAAAAAAACAAAAACAATATTGAAAAATTTGCTCCATGATTCATTATATTCAGCTAGCACAAACTGACTTGTTTCACGATTTAAATACTCACAACACTTATACGAACACATACGTATGTAAGCAAATGCACAGTCGAACATACATATCACATAACAGTCTTAGTAAACGTGCATTCCCCTTTAAATCGTAGTTCACTGCAGTTTATTGCCTCGAAAGATTGTACCATGCACTGCATCGCAGACTTGATGAATGCCAATAGTGAACAGTTTTGAAATATGCAATACTCTATAAATTGAATGGCAGACAACATACTACAAATTAATCTTGCAGAAATCGTTACAGCGCAAACAGCTCGTGCATGAGCATTAAATAAAATGGTTAATTTCTTTAACAATTGCAAGTGTTTCGTATGTAAATTATTTATGTTGCTAAACAACATTTTAATTAGTTTGCAATTTTTATTCTCAGCGTATTATTTGGGAGACTACATTGGATAACAAACAACTACGTTACATACTTTACCTCTTCTGTTTGCTTAGTTGTCGCGGGACAGCCAATGGCAAGGAAGCAACGTAAATTATCTACAATTTGCAAATACTTTCCTGAATATACATATATATATATATATATATAGATCCTTGTATAATATTGATTACAGTCATGTGTTTTCAGGCTACAACGTCGCTTCATGTGGAAGCAAATGCACTTAGATAACTTAGTAGGCAACATGGCGACCAGGCCATACTCCATAAAACATATGACGTCCGATCTAGCGCCCAATGGACACTCAGTGCTGACAAATAAACTATTGGATTATTTACCCTCGGAAACTACCAGAGTAAAATACATCATCCATAACCCCACAACAAAGAAACCCATGAAAATTATCAAAATTCGACCAAGCAAAAAAATTGTTAAAATAATAACGAAGCCAACGATTACTACCGACTCGAAAACGGTAAATTCCTACAAAAGCACAATGCCCGCGTATCTCAATAGTAACCAAATGGAGAAGATGGAAAAGGAACAAGAGTTAATTGCCGAAGGACAATTATCAGTTAAAAGCGGCGATGTTTATCAACAAAATTTTCTTTCCGAGAATGAAAAATATTCACTACAGGCGTCCCGCGAAATGACAGATGAACCAAATTCCTGGTTGCCAGTTTTTGAAACTAGTGAAGTAGGTTCTACCTATTCCCCGCTCAAACCAAATACACTAAGTCCACTACACACCAGTTTTATGGCAGAAAGTCTGCCTAAACCAGAAAAACAGATTTCTCATCAATCGTTATTGTCCGTTGGAGAGCAAGATCAACACAATGATCATGATTACCAAAACCAAAATATACAGTCAAATGGTTATGAAGTCACTGAACATATTGCTGAAGAGTCTATAGCAATACCATTAATGCAAGGTTCACATATTAGTCTTCGAACTACTCCATCTAAATTTTCTTTAATACAACCCACTATCACTGCATATAGAGATAAGTTTACATCAACGATCACACCAAGTACCTTGACGGAGGAGCCACCAAACTACCCAGCCAATTTCTTAAGACGTTTTCAGGAACGGTTACAAACGACTACAATCTTACCACCTGGTCTACCGACGAGATCAAAACAACGAAAGAACTCAGAAGAACTTAACGGCGATTGGACTCCAAGCAATATTAGTAACCCTAGAGACGCTTTCAAGTTAAGAGGTCGGTTTCACAGTTTGCCCTCCCGGGTTAAAAGTGAAAAATGGCCACCAGAAGTTGCAACTTCCACATCTCAATTTACCTCTGATAAGTTACCAACATTTGGCAACTATGGCGAAATGAGACATTCAGTATTAATTTCTACTACTACAAACCCAATATTAGCGACAGAAATCAAAGAGCAAGTCACCTCTCCTCCAACAGGCAAATCGAGGAAAGCACAACCTTCCGCGGCAGTTAAGGCCAGACAAAGTGTTGAATTACCGAGACTTCAAAGTAACCGAGAACATAATCGTGGATCTATTAAATTTGGTGACAAAATCTTTACGTAATAATTGGTTTAGATTGTACACAAACTATCTCTTATCTTTCCTCACATCTGTTATACACAATGAATACTCATTTACTTAGCAATAGAAACTAAATATAATTAAAGAAATGATAGATTTAATTAAAGAAAGAAAGATAATCACTACATCTAGGCCATGTTTAGGTAACAAGACGCAAATTAATGGAACAAAATCATCTCTCTTGAGACCCGGAATCGTGCTGTTCCAAAGGAGTCGGACATTGGGAAAGGAGTGTTGAAAGATGACTTCGTTTCATAGATTATAGTTAAGAGGGAACTCATTGTACACACATATATTTGATAGGACGAGATCAATTCTAGATAGCTGAAAATTTAGAGTCAAGAAGGGACTCATTGCACGCAGTGCATATATTTGATAGGACGGGATCGATTCTGGATAACTAGAAATTAAACCTGCTACATTTTCAAGAACGAATTTGGGTAGAAGAAAGTCAGTAAATGTGTTAATAGCTCCACTTTGAATATCATACATAGCGAGTCCAAAGTCAGCTGTGTCAATAATCTGGTTAATAGATTATGCTATGTCCTTCACGTAGTCAAGGAATGATCTCTTTAGACTTCTAGGATGCGGTTTTACTTCAAGCAGATGACTGCATGGATTATTTTTACGAAAACATTGTGTTGCTTACCCGGAACCATTTACTAAACTCGGACTAGAGCATGAGCATTAAACTAAAATGCTTAAGCCATCTAGGCCGACTTAGACTATTTCGTCTTGTCGATGACATCTTTAACCTAATCATCGGTGAAAGTAAGTGTCTCGTAGCCTTTTGGCATTTTGTACTGTCATCGGGTAACATGTCTTTTGGCCTTATCAGTTGAACGGTGCAGGGCATATTGCCGGTTAACATAGGCTACGCACTTATTCGCTTACGAGAATCATCGTATCCGCTCGGGTTGGAAAAGGACGTTACAGGAGTTCAAAGCTTACTCACGCAGATGGAGGGGTTACACAAATTTGCTTTGGTTTATTTAGCATTTGTCAAATTCCAAATTGAGATTTCCAAACCAGTAAAACTAACGTAAACGACAGGATTTATGAGCAGAAACCAACTCATGCCGTCGCATTCTAGAATGATTGTGACAGACTTTAAACCAAATGAAAAACAAGAAAAATTTCTAAACCACCATATTGCCAGAATAGTCGTCGTACTCCTTGTGACTTTTTTCTGTTTTGGAAACTGAAAAGTTCGCCTCGGGAAATGCGCCATGAATTTATTGATTGAAGGCAAACTGTTCGCGTCGTAAACAAACAGCTGACAAACACCCACTAATTGACAAATAGAGATCAAATTTTAGACAAACATAAAAAAGATTGTACCAAACCAACCAAAATTTTTTATTCATTCGGTTTGCACGCGCAGTTAATTTGAACCCGAAATTGAGTTAAAATACGTTAGTTTAAAGGTTGCTGCATTATAATTCCACTTGTAGTTTTATATAATAAATGAAAAATGTCTCTGTTAATAGGAGAAAAATAAAAATAAGTTTTTTTCTTTCAAAAATACAGTGACACATATACAAATACAAAAATATATACAGTTTCGTTAGTTTAATGGTCACTTTATTGATAACCTTTGTCAAAACTATAGACTATAAAAAAATATATACATACTAGTAGAACCGGCCACGCATTTCTGTGGTATACATTTTATAGTTTTATTCATGTAATAAATTATTGAGTACAGTGAAAATTTTATTTACAAATAAAGGCGAAAACATTTTTGTACGCAACGAAACGTACTTGAGGTTTAATTTTGAATCTAAATAAATTTATGAATTATTATGATTTTTACTACCCTATCTTCTAAGTTGGTGCAAACTGGACAGAGTGTGCTAAATTTTGTTAACATCGGTTCAATAGTTTAGGAGTCCATCGCGGACAAACAACGTTACACGTAATTTTTATACTCTTGCAACCAGTTGCTACAGACCTAACGGTTGTACGAATCACCTAAAACTAAGCGAGGTTATATATATATATTATATATATGTACATATGATGTAAATAATTAGGTTGACGAGAAAAATTGAAATCCGATTGACTGTCTGTCAGTCCATCTGTCCGTCCGTGCAAGCTGTAACTTGAGTAAAAATTGAGATATCTCAATCAAACTTGCTATGTGGATTCCTTAGTAAAAAATTTCAAGTTCATAGATGGGCGTAATTGGATCACTGCCACGCCCACAAATCACAATCACCCGCAAACATATAAAGTGCGATAACTAAGCACTAATTTCAGATATAAAGCAGTAATTTTCTAGAGAAGATCGCAGCAGCAAAAGGCACCTGAAAAAGTGGGCAGGCCCCGCCCTCTAAAAAGTTTAATGGAAATTATCTCCTAAACTGTTTAAGCTACAAGGATCAAATTTGCTGAGTACATGTCTTATAAGAACTTCTACCGACAGTGCGAAAATAAATGATGAGGATAACGCCACTCACTTCCCATATAACGGTACTGTTAAAAACTACTAAATCAAAACCTTTTACCACCGAGCTTAATGACGGTGTGAAAATTGGACGATGGTCGTAACACCGTTCACTTTTACGTGAAATCCCATATATCGAGACTTGACCAACCGATTTCGACAAAATTTAGTACGTGGCATTCTTACATTCTTACGTCACGGTGTAAAAATGGACGAAATCGAACAACAACCATACCTACTTTCCATATAGAACAATTTGGGTTGAATCGGACCAATATTTCCCTTAGCCCCCATATACATAATTTAAAGATTTTCGAACTTCCGAATGACTCTGTGCCGCATATATTGGCCAATATGTAAGTTGTCCCAATAAAAATAACAGAGCGTGTCTTATCCATAATAGTGTATCTTTGTGCCTAAAATAGTTCAATTTGTGCGAATAGTTGCCCTAGCGCCTAGATAACTAATATCGGAATTTTCGAACATCCGGCTCACTCTACTTTATATGATTGGCTTTAACGCTAAAGTACTTTTCTGGTTTTGATTATTGCAAGTTACAAGAGCATAAAATATTCGGTTGTACCTGAACTTAGCCCTTCCTTACTTGTTATATATAAACATATGGTCTCGTATATGTGACATACATATATGCCAATAACATCCGACTAACGATAGTGCTTGATACTATTATAGCAATCCCCACAACAGGATTTCATCCGAGTAATGGAAATTCGGAAATCTTACCTCATTAAAAAAATACTATTAAAGTTAAGTTTTGCAAAACTACTGAAAAATGTTAAAATATGTTCAATATAATTGACCCTTAAAATGTATTAATCAATTTATTGGAATATATTACAATTTATTATAGTGTATTATAACGTAACTTACCTTTTTCCTTTAAAGGCTAGTAAATATTTTTTGTTTGCTGGAAAGTTATTGGTTTGTACTAATCCAGATGAGCCCGCACGTAAAGGAAACTGTTTATGGAACAGCGGAATGCTGATATCGAAGTTTGGACGTATGTGAAATACACTCATGCTAGCTTTTGCTAGTATAGCTTCACCTGGATCGAATCCAAGAGAGTCCTCCGCATAATCCGGCCATGTTCCTGAATATAAATTGAATATCAAATGGTTTCTGCCATTATTCCAGTGCTGCAAGCGTGCTAGCCTTGATGGAACATTACGAACGTAGTCATTTGACAAAGAATCTCGATCCAAGGTATCAATAGCCAAAACAAATAAACACGCCCGCTCCGGTTGGGACGTATAGTATCTTGATTCGCGTATTGCGGATAATATTTTTTGGTAATTAGCTGATACGGGAGGAGCAGCACCCAAAGAGTTCAACGGCTCTGGTGGATACACATACACTAAAAATTCTCCATAGCATTTTGTAAAATCGAAACAACTTTCCATTCGGCAGTAAATCGCCTTATTTATGCCATTTGTGGATTTGTGCTTATCCTCACCTAGCTCACTTGCATTGTCTGTTTTATCGATTCCAAATGTCATATGAACGTTTTCTTTCGGTTGATAACTGGGTAATTTTTCAAGGAGACGAGCGCGCGTTACTGCATCTACCACTTGAAGATTGCGGTGAGACCCGCCACTTTTTTTGAGTCGATAACCCCCAAAATAACAATATGCGAGAAATGCACAAGACACAAAAACCAAAATATACCGTTTTTTAGCTTGCATTTTATTTCTATTAGTTTTTTTGAATCCAACTTCACACAGTTTTTTTGAAACGGCTTAGTTTACATTGTATACAAATGCACCAAAGGTACATTTATGCCTTCTTTGATATATTTTGCATTTTACATACATAGGTAACAAAACAATTTACATAGCGGCGATGAATGTAGTGTTTCATGCGGATGTATAAAATTCTCTAAACCACACATCTTTGTATTTTTATGCTCAGATTTTTTGATATATGATAGCTCCATTCACAAAACCAAAATATATTTTTATTGCACTCATTTTATTGAATGGTCAGATATTTTTTCGATATTAATTAAATAATTATACTAATGTCCTCTAGTAGGCGTATAAATGCAGAATCTTTCTATTTTACTCATATATCGTATTTTCATGGCAGTATATACACATCGTTGCCGCCGACAACCCGAGGCGCGGTAGATTCAGTGAATTCATAAACTTATTGTTGTTATCATATTTTAATGATATAAATTTAATCTCTTTGATTGATTTTACTTCATTAAACGCCAAAACTCTTTATTAATATAATTTCTGACGCACAGATTTAGAGCTTAAAAGCCAGGGATCGACCTGCCCACTGTTGGAAATTTTGACGTAAACGACGACTGCAAGCACACATTTAACTCTACTACATAAACACAAAACGAAAATTTCACCTGTCAAAACATTTATATGTGTTGCCAGCTCTCTGAAACTTCAAATGTTTGGCCAATTGGTTTTTTTAATCTTAATATTTGTAGTTGTTGTTGTTATATATGAATATAATAAATTTTTTAAAATGTTCATTCTAAAACTCTAATTTATAAATTTTAAGACGGCGGTGTGATATGTAAATAAGGACATATTAAAAACATTATTTTCTTTAAGGGAGTAAACTTTTATTAACCTTATTAAATACCAAAACAAACATTAGCTTCTGCGATAAAACTAGTTAATAATAATGACTAACACAATCCTTCCTCTTCTTCATCTTCATCATGGTTAGGTACACTAGGCTTTGTTGATCCATCGTCCACTTGCTAAAAATATATAAAAATAATAACTTTTGATTAATTAAAACCACTTTCACACTAAAGACATAACAATAATAACCGATCAATATATGTACATATTTTTCAATGCCTTTTTTAAGAAAGCTGATATCTCCAAATAAGTGGTATTAAGTAAATAAAGGTATATCTAAGCCTGACAAATTAAACTAAATACAATGGTATTGAATTTACCTCGGTATTTGGAGACATATAAGAAGGCGCAGCATCCTTGATCACGTCGGCTTTTGACGTAGTTGCTAAGCCATGTGGTAATGGTATATCGCGAGCGAGAATACTGTACTCAACATCCATGTGTCGTATAAAAGGAGCAGCTAAAGCTCGTTTAGCAGACTCTGGATCTTCATCATCAAATGCTTGCAGAAGAAGTTCTAATGTTTGAACTTCATCCGAATCACAACAATTACCCCATTCCTTAAATGCTTTCTCCGCTGCAACAAAATCTCCTCGAGCAAGTTGAACCAAAACCAGGGCTACAGCTAATCGACCAATTTGACCATAAGACTCTGTTTGTTGATTTAACCCGATTTCCCTTCTTATAGCATCTGCGGCCTGGTCATATCTATTGTTGAGTTGAGTAAAAGAGTTGCTTCCTCAAGAGTATATGTAGATCAATTTAAAAAGAAAATATATACGTACTTATTTAATTTTACCAAAATTCGTGAAATTTTTGATGCATACTCAGCAGCATGTCGTGTGGAGTCGTCTAACTATCAATCAACAACCGTTAGAATATGATCAATAATTATGAAAGAGTGTTTTCATTTAATACCATTACAACTTCCAAAGCATGCTTATAAAAGGTCAAAGCAAGTTCAGGATGCTTTTGCTCTACAATTTTAGCAGATTTGTCTAATGCGGTTGCAGCAGCTTCTGGCGATCCATGTTGCTGATAAAGATTGCATGCTTTATTTACATTTTCCTCTATTTCGAGTAAATTGTTGGTTTCTTTCAATATCAAAATTATCTTTAAATTAATAGGAATTAATTACTAATCACTTTAAATATTTAATAGTTATGTATATATGTACCTGTTCGTAACATTTTGCAGCATGAAACCAAGATCGATTATTTTTATGACAATCAATTGCTTTCACTAAGCACTCTTTGCTTTGTTCAAAAGACTTAGCTATACGAAAGGCGGTAGCTAACACAAAAGAAAAGATTAATTAATAAGGTGGTACATATCTTTAATTCGCTAGAATATATTTGTAAAAAATGTATGATTAATGCTGAGTTAAATATAATAAATATGTACCCGCTTTTGTGTATTCATCTGCAGCTACGTCATAATCGGGTCTCCACTTCAATAATCCAACCTTTAAACTAAAACACACAATTAAATTTTATAACTTAAAAAGAAAAACTTACCTTTTTTCTGCTTGTCGAACTAATTCTTGACCCTCCTCTATTTTTTTAGAAGTCATAGCAAATTTAATTTTTAAAACTCCTTACCCAAATCAATAATAATTGGGAAAACGATTTTTGCACAGAGCTGCCAAACACAATAATTATTGAAACATCTTTAATATTAGCGTGCTGCCACACAACACAACTTTAAATCATCTCTAAAAAATAAAAATTTTTTTAATACCATCCGACGTATCATAATTTTTTTATGAAAATTCTTTAATTAATGTGCATGCGTAGGCATCGAAAAACTTAAATTCCTATATCATTTGAATACACCGATGGGAACATATTATTAATTAAAGAACATTTAAATGGTGCTTTCGCTTAGCATAGACCTATACTCAGAACGGATTGAGATAAGGATTACGCCAGATTTTTTCCGTTGCTTTTTCTGTTTGGGCTGTGACAGTCGTGAAGGAATTACAAAATCGAACCGGAGACGTCTACCTTTCACTATAGACGTTTCTATGTTTTTTATAATTTACTAGTCATTGACAGCTTTCCTATTTTGCCTATTATCATAATATAATCGTCATGACGTCACGATAGACTATCTTGTATATATCATTCTTAGATAAGCTCCACACCTTGAGCTGAACCTATAATACTCGCGTAAGTGTATGCGTAGGTTTGACTCATAAGTATCAACACTTTCCATAAGTTTACAGGAGAAGGAAAAAGCGATATGAAATAGAAACTACTCATATTGAATCGTAATTCAAAATTTTTGGTTATAACTTGGGTAGCTTCTGCTACCAGATCATGTCTAGATAAGAAGGATAATTTGACAACGAACGAATAATTAAACTTTTTCGTGACCAAAACACCAAACTGAAGACTTTATTTAAATTCCAACTCAAAGCATAACACTCGGCGCAATTTCCCATCATATTCATGAATTTTAGCTGAAGTCGAGTACCTTTTAGATCAAAGTGGTCGTAACAATCGCCCTGTAATAGTCCTCAACATGTAACGGTAAAACTTTTTAGTGGGCGTAAAGCTTGGTTTCGTAAACCGAAGCTACAGATATTCTTCCCCATTCTCACCCAGCATCTTTTTTCCAAAAGGTGGTTTCGAAATACACGGGTCAGTACACTTAACGGACAAAGGAATTTGTCATTCTTAAGATTCATAATAAATTCTGCGGAAAAAATGGCGTAGAGTGGATCTCATCTGGGCGCAGGGTAGAGGTTGAGCTTCTTGGGTACTTTGAGATTCCTAGCTGATCATTCGTAATGAACCTCATTGCATACTTATTTACTGTAAAAATAAATAATAAGATTCGAAGTTTTTAATATCCTAAATTTATGTAGGTTTGTTCAATTTTACTGTTTGCTTTGATGTATAAAAAGTTCAAGTACATAGTAGCTTTAGGATGAAATTTGTAATTCAACTCTTGCGCAGTTCGGTAATATTGATTTTCCTATTACTTTTTTATATTCACACGAATTCAGTTAAGTTGTTAACTTAATGAAGTTTTGAATATAGTTAAATTCAGAGAAAATAACTGTTTAAAATACCTATGTGAACGCAATTTTTTTTATATTTATTATAACATAAAATTTCAAAGATACTCTATCAAGCGAGGTAAATATTTTTTAATACAATTTTTAATGAACCTATTTATCAAGTCGCCTCAACCTATTACAGCATGTCTCATAATCCTTGTTTCGAACTAAATGAAATCCGGATTTTGGATAAAATTTTAAGGCAATGTGAATATTATATATCAAATAATGGCATGCAGCAAGCACCACAAACTCGTAGTAAAAAAGTGTGCCTCAAGGCAAATAATTTTAATGAATTACTGTTGAGTAATAACTTAAACAAGTTTGTGGAAAAAGAGCTATTTTCATTTATGTGTAAGCTCAGGAAAATGGACAAGAAAACCATTTTTGTTTCGGATATACTAATTAATTCCGGCATATTTACGGAAGGTTACGACTACAATAAGTATTCATTAAATACTAAAAATCATATAAATGTGAATCGATTTATTTATCACAAAATTGCCCGAACAGATGAAAGTGAAAATATAACATATAAAAAGATTAAAAGTAAATTAAGTGAACAACAATCTGAGAAGTTAATATATGAAACCACCAATTGTATGGTTGCTGAGAATATTAGCAAAAGTAAAAAGCACTTTTCGTCATTAAATAAGAATAATAGCGATGATACGAACAGCGGAAATCAATGGAACGTCTATGACGGAAACTGTATGAAATGTGAAGAGAAAAACATACATGCATCCGTGGCACCAATCGAAAAGGATAAATTACACAAAAACAACATTTTTTATGGAAATGATTTAACGTGCAACAAGCGAAAAGATAGAATACATAGTCAAGCAAATGTTTTTGAGAAGACTGTATCATATGACAGCGTTCGATCAAAAATATCATCTCAAAACTTTATAAAGAAAAAAATCCCACAGAGGCTTTCGAAAGAGCATACCGATGACATTCCTGACAAAGAACCTTTACTTGGGCCAAAGCCACTGAAATTGCCAGATTCAGTGGAGGCTGTAAGTAAAATATACATATGTATCTAGCATTTTTTAATTTATACAAAGCTACAAAACAAGAATAATACGAAACTTTGTGTTTTTACAATTACCCGTTGCCCGCATTCGTAAAATTACTTTTGCAGGTCTTGTCATTAGGTTCAACAATTTTACCGGATAAAAAAATTGACAACACAGAATATCACAAATGGACAATATTACACTATTCACCATTCAAAGCCGTTTGGGATTGGATAATATTGATACTTGTGATATATACAGCAATATTCACACCATATGTGGCTGCCTTTTTGCTTGGAGAGCCAGATTATCAACGACGAACCAACAAATATATTAACAGCGATCCACTTGTTATTGTAGATTTAATTGGTAAGTTCTTTTAGAAGTGATTTATTCCATAATAGTGGATAGTACACTGTACTATGGTAAATTACATAATATTGTAGTGTACAATGTGTACATACAATTAGCATTTAGACTCTAACTCCTCACTCTAAGCCTTTTGTCAAACAGATCCAAATAACAAACCGCCAACTCTGAAAAGAGAGGTAAAAATAGAAAAGTAGTTTATAGCATTTAAACATGTTATAATTGGATACAATTTATGAATTAATGCACATAAACCATATACATACCCTTTCTACATTTAATAAATCTTTTCTCTTAATTTCAGTTGATGTTACTTTTGTAATTGACATAATCATAAATTTTCGAACTACATTCATTGATGGACAAGACGAAGTCGTCTCTCATCCCGGACGTATTGCGGTTCACTATTTAAGTGGATGGTTTCTAATTGACTTAGTAGCTGCAATTCCATTCGATTTACTGCTAGTTGGAAGTGATACAGACGAGGTAATTTAATAATTTGTTCAAAATAACCCATGCGTTTGAAAATATATGTATTAGACAATGCAGTTTTCTTACATACCAAATTTCAGTTTCTAGTAATGATAAATATTTTTTTGTCTTCGCAAAATTCATAAACCACAAATTTCACGATGTTAGCCTAGGTAGGCGCACTTCTTTATATACCTATCTCAGTACTTGTCTTTGAATACTATATAAACATAACCATTATCCAATTACACATTTTCTCCTGAGAAATTAGAACTATGCTCCATCTTTCATTGCATACATGCATATGTATGCTCATACGTTACGATAGATACATATGTACAAACATAAGTGCTCTGGTTTAACAACATTTCAAGAGCCTTTATTTGATTGAACAGGGTATATTAAGTTTGGTACGAGTACCCGGAAGGAAACGTCAGAAACCCTATAAAGTATAAATGTACGTACATAAATGATGAAATTGACGAGCTGAGTCGATTTAGCCATGCCCGTTAGTCTGTCCGGCCGTCTGCCGTACATATATATGTATGTATATACGAGAACTAGAAACTTTTTGCACGCACTTTTCTCCCCTTCTGCTTTTCTTTACTGAGGTAGACACCGCTTATGCGGTTATAGCCTAATGCGATTCGTTATAACAAATTGCAGTTTCGTATCGTTATTTGCGTCGTAGTTTTGGCGATTTATTGGTTTTCGATTAATGTCGTTTTATAGGCGTGTCACTGGTCCGATTGTACCCTTTATATGCACGCAGCACGTGTACCAAGTTTCATGAGTGACAGCTTGAAAAGAAGGACGGGCAGACAGTCACCCAGATTTCCACTCGTCTTGCTAACCTGATCATCTATGTATATATACATATATGTATAACCGTATACTTAGGACAGAGGCAAACAACCGTTAAGTGAACCAAACTATTATACTCTTTAGCAACATGTTGCAAAACTATAAAAATCCTTAAAATATGTAACAATTTTGTTTTTAAGAACACAGTCATTCGCTCATATTGGAACTGAACACCTCAGGGCTACTTTTATTTCTTTGAATGAGTCCAGTATAGTCCACATACAATATTTATAGACACGCCGAAAAAATTTCATTAAATACTTTGAATAACTATACAACAACAAAAAGTATAATGTATTTGCATAGTATTTTATAAAAAAAAGTATGAGGAAATAGCTACTTTTATGGAATTGATATCTCAACAAAGAAAAATACATACATAAACTACTTCTAACACGTCGATATTTGAGAATGCAGTTATAAAAAAAAACATTTTGTACTTTTGTCACATGTTTTTTAGTAGTGCACACAATATTGAACAAAAAAGTATGCATGCTATATATTAAATCCATCTTAACTACATTTGTTTTGACCAACGTCATTCAACGGTGGCCGGCGGTGCCGAGACCGTTTCAGTGCCTGGTCCCTACCACAATTTTTGAAATTTGTGGGAGCGTTTTTACTAATAGCGATCGCCCCTCGACAGGCAGATCTCATGTAGCATGAGAAATTCTGTCCACCAGCTTCCACTAAAATATATTCTTATATAAAATTTTATTTTTTTTATGAATTTCATGTAATGAAAAATTTAATTATTTCCATGTTATTAAAATAAGATTTCAACTAAAATTAAAAATTCATATTCATAAAGAACTCGCATATATGTATATGTATCTCTTTCTTATGAGTATGGTATATATGTATAATAATCATTGAGCTGCGCACGCAGATGTCTTCCAATTAAAGGGAACTTTAGCGATGGACTATCAGCATCACAAACAGTAATAGCCCTGACAGACGACAGCGCTAATATGCATTAGCGGGCTTAATTTACATTTATTTGCGCATTTGACCCATGTTAATGCAAGTTTGTAATGCACAAGAATTCCGTGCATTTGGTTGAATTTACTAAATTTGAGTAGGCAACACTGCTCAAAAATGGCCGATTTTTGCTATTTATTGACAGATGTCGCACTTTTGCTAGCCATTTTTCCAATATTCTTAACTTTTTTACACACTTTTTCCGCATTACAATCAATTATTGCTATTAATTTCACTCTATTATCTTTTAACGTAGATAATAATAAATGAATTTTTTCGTTAAATTTATAATGATTTTCCAAAATTACCAAAATTTCTTTTAATAATTTATCTTATTCATTTTTATTTAACTTTTTTTTTTTTAATAAAGAAACAAATTTCACTGTCAGCTGTCTAAATGCACAAGCCTGCCGTCTGTCACCATAAAATTTCAATTCGCATTACCGTTGCTTAAGGCGCATTAATTTTGCTCGTCTGCCAGGGCTATAACTCTCTTTACTTAGTAAAAAAAAAAACGAAACTATATTCGAACTGTATTTATTATTTTAATTATTTCTTCTTCGTTTAATTTTTACTTGAATAAATGAAAATGTCTGACGATCGAGTAGACCAAGGAGCATTTCTTCGCTTTTATTGTATATAATATTACATAGTAGGATTGAATAAACATATAAACTTTAATTAGATATACATACATATATATATAATGGGTACATATGTATAATATATACATATATACACATGTACATAACTGAACCGGCAATAATAAATAGCACACGTATGGTCTCGTAACCATTATATATTTTCAAAGGGAATTGTTCTCATATCCCATATACATATGTATGTATGTATGGGCACAAATACATTTCCGAAAAGACTAAATATACATAAATATACATACATATTTACATTATAAAAGAGTAATGTCCATACTAAAAAATTGTTTAGCTGTACAGCTCGGTCAACACCTGAGCAAGGTGAACCACACCACTTTGTAATTTTCTTAAATACATAATTTTAAACACGATAAAGATAAATTAAGCAAATTGTTAAAAAAAGTAATTTTTGGGACTAAAGCAAAGTACATACATATATTATCTAAATAATTGTGCAAATATTTTCAAACCTTTTGTATGTTTAATTTTTGTAATTTTTTATGTGTCCAATGTTTTACAGCTCGGCTTGGATAATGAAGAGGTATTATTAGTGAATAATTCTTTCTTTAATGAGCTTTTGAGCGCAACTACTTTTTTATGTTTAAGCAAATTAAAAATGCTGTATTCTTACCCAGTAGCTTCAATTCCACAATTATACACTTCTAAGTATATAATTTAACACATTGTGCGTGCTATTTCAATTGCAAACGGTTCTTATTACTTGTCGCAATATTCTTTATTATCGCCATTAAACAAAAAAAATGCCGAAAGCATTAATTGGCACATTTTCATAGAAAAACATAAACAATGCATAAACAAAAAGAAATCGTTAGGTTTTACAAAATTTATTTAAATGCGAAAAAATGTGTGCGAAAATAGCAGAAAAGTTCTTGTTAGCGCTGCTGCACTGTATGGAGCACCAGGAACACCTATATATGATATGAAACTTTTCTTACGTTATTCATGTATGTATGTATGTATAAAGAGTACATGACATACTATTAAAAATAATACAAGAATAATATGAATCAATAGCAAACTTAATTCATCCGTTATATTTTGAATACCGCTATCATCATCTATATACTCGTACATATTTTAAATGACAAGCGGATTTACATTAATTTTATTAACCTGAAATATTTTTTTTTTTTGAATCTTTGAATAATATGCATTAAACCAAAACTGTCAAATCGATTGATGATTTTATTTAATTTCTCAAAGGCTCTAACAATTAAAATTCATATCCATCTCTTAAATTAATGCGAATTCTTTCTACTGATTAATTTATGAAATATAATCCTTTTCAGAACACTCTTTGCCTGTCGAGGTTGCTTTTCCAATTTAGGGTCTAGAATAGAAACCGCTATGTTTATGTGGTTACTGTTAACATATTAATGAATTCCAGCTAAGCTTAAACAGAATATAAACGTATAGTATGTGGCAATTGACAAATTATAAAGAGTACACGTGAGCGAATCTGACCATACATATTTCTGAGTACACATTTTTTTATCCATTTCAATATCGAATTGAAATACAGTAGAAACTCGATTAACCGGACTAATTGTTGTCGATAGGCATTCGGATAATCGAATGTATGAAGAAAAACAAATAGATATTCATATCCTGCAACGAAAATCAATGTTTATTAAGAAATGAACACTTACTTATGTATGTATGTACATATTTTCTTAGATTACACTACATACGTAATACTAAACTGCAGCATTAATCATGAAATACAATAAAATATTTAGGTACGTATGTACGAATAATTTGTCTACAATATGTATTTGGTAATTTGCATTTGGTAATCATGAAATAAGTAGGTAGGTAATAAGTTTAATTTGGTTTAAAATATTTGGTAATTGTCATTTGACGTAAGCAACTTTTTCTCTTCATTGCTGCTATATCACGAATTCGTTTCAGTTGTAGTAGACTCACAGTATCACTCTAGGGGTATTCTCTCGCTCTTGCAAACCCCTTGCACGGTGCAAGAATTGCATATATTTCCTCTCGGTGCACCGGCACAAGAACAAACACACGCAGAAAATTATTTGCAAGGGCTGTAAAATATGTCAGACCAAAAACCATGTATATTTGCGTGCAATGTCATGGAAAAATATAATTGCAACCCTGTTTTAGCTGACATTTTACATAAAGTCATATAGCGTCGTTAAATTGTCTCTTACGCTTTGGCAGGTTTAAATATGTAGACGTGACCCGCACGTCAGAGCGGAGTCACAATTGCAAATGAACTAAAACAATAATGAAACGCGCGGGGCAGCGGCAGCGACCCCACCTGCGCGAGCGGAATATGCAAGTTCCGACACGTTCATGATTCTATAATTTCTACGTAGGTACATATAAATTGGTCGCGATTGGTGGTCCGGATAATCGCGAATCCGTATAACTGAGGGCCGGATAAACGAGTTTCTACTGTAAATAAAACTTGAATGTGGATCTCAATACACATATGTACATATGTATATACCCTATGGTCTTTTGCAAAGCAAAATTTTTTGAACCCGCTTTATATGAACATTTTATAAATAAGGCTGCCGCGGCGTCCATGGTGAATAAAAAGGACTTTCAATCTCAAAAATCTCCAAAAATTAGGCAGTAAATATTGTAATTTTTATGCTTAGCACCTCTTGCACATAGGAATTCAATTTTGGTATCAATTAACAATTTTAATATTCTTTTACATCAATGCATGTGATCATAGATATTTTGTAAGATATTAACAGTCAAAGTGAAATTGTTGATTGATTGCAAGTGAAAAGAAAACAACATACGCACACTTATCTACACTTATAAATTTCGTTTACCAATTTCCGGGGTATTCCGTAAATCCCACCTTGCACACTTTGCTTTTAAAATCACTTGGCCTTAATTAAAACTTTGCGTTAGTTAAATGATATTTACATTTTTTGCAGACAACCACTCTAATAGGATTGCTCAAGACTGCCCGACTACTCCGACTCGTGAGGGTAGCGAGGAAAATAGATAGATACTCAGAATATGGCGCCGCTGTATTGGTTCTGCTCATGGCAACTTTTGTACTGATCGCCCACTGGCTAGCTTGTATTTGGTATGTATATTTACCTCACATACCCTTTAAATACATCCTTTAGAACACCCATATGTATTTTTATTACTAAAAAATAATTATGAATTTAAATAATATACGCATCATTTAGATTTAATATCGAGGCATTCGTTTCGGGTTTTTAAAAAAGAGATTGTTTTGAGATTTCGAATAAAATTTAAAATATGTCTTAAAAAGTAATAAGCTAAAGTTCAGTTATAATTTGAATCTGTGGTACAAGTGCAACAATATAACGGATCCGCCTCGACGTTAGCTTGCAAGCTCTTCTTTGGCTCTACGAGACATACCTGAGCTTAAATGAATATCCAGTATTGAAACCATGAATACTAAATGGTGGACGACACTCCTCCATTATTTATAAAATAATGCTGAACAATTGAACAATTTCATTGTTGAAGAAATTTATTGAGGTATGCACCATGTTTTGTAGGGATTTGTCAGTTAAAAATGGGGGGGAAAGTTTGTAAGGTACATTTTGCAATCTGAGTTCTAACGTAATGCGGATGGGTCCATTCGCTGAGATAGTCATAAGTAATTTATGAAAACGGACCGCCAAATGAATTCACCAATTTTTTCATAGGCGTTCAGTACCACTACATATGTATGTATGCATAATATGTATGTGACATATACTCGTTTCAAAGCGTTGTGTATGGTCAAGTTTTTTATGGTATTGATTTAATTTTCACGCTACTTTCTGTTTATAAAGTTTACATATACATACATATGTATATACTGCACATAACACACGTTCATATAACTTCTATAATATTGAATACTGAAAATATTTTCATTTGCAGGTATGCTATAGGAAATGCGGAGAGAACTCTGTTAACAAAAAACATTGGCTGGCTGCATTCATTAGGAAATGACATTCAAGAGCCATACTTTGATAATAATACTGGTGGCCCTACAATTAAGGTATAACATATGTACATATTAAGTAATTTCCATAAATAAAAATAAATATTTTAGTCTAGGTATATTACTGCGCTCTATTTTACATTTACATCGTTAACCTCTGTTGGATTTGGTAATGTTGCTCCAAATACTGACGCCGAAAAAGTTTTTACAATATGTGTAATGCTTGTGGGCTGTAAGTACAATTAATTAACTTGCGTTATGGATGTGTGTATGTACATATTTTTGTGGAGCATGTTATTCAATGATATGTTAATAAATTCATGATAGGAACAATTTTCAAATAACGAATTTCGTTATATTCACTAAATGTGAAATATTTAGTCTTCACCAGACTTGATCCCTTACTTGCCCGGGTATGTTATTTGTATTTTGTTATAAATTAATCAAGGAAACAGATTTCCTCAATTATTCAAATTCAGCCTCAAACGGGATACATTTCCCTTTGATTTAAACCATAAAAATTTTTTCGTTCCGGTTTTAAGCAGATAAATGCTAAAACTTATTAGTATATATTATATTAATAATTTCGATCCGCATACACTTGAAATAAACCGTTTATAGTACACATAATGTTAGCCATGACAAGAGAGAATTAATATATAGTTATTGATTGTCGTAGTTGGATGGGTACCACTTAGTTCCCTTCTCATTAAATCTATTAATATACAACACCACAAAGAGGAGAAGCTATATGTGTCAAACATCTAGATCTGATCATAATGGGTACTTTAATCCACAAATTTAATTCCATAGAGTAGAATAGTTAATTTTAACTAGATATACAAAAATATCAATATCGATAATTAACAAGTAAGGAAGGGCTAAATTCGGGTGCAATCCAGGCAGGGAAATATCTTAGAAAAACGAAAATTATTATATGTAGTATATGGGAGTTGGGGTAGTATCGACACGATTTTTTCTATTTTTGCTAATACTACATACTATTAACATTCCACATACATATTTAAAAAAAATGCTCCTAAAGTACCTCACATACACTCACAAATCATATGGAATAAAATCAGCCGGATATTCAAAAATCCTGATATTAGTTATGGAGGCTAGGTCAAGTTTTCGCCCAATTTTATCTATTTTAGGCACAATGATCCCACTGTTGTGACTAAAACACGCTCTCTTGATTAGATATTGACCAATATGTCTGATACAAAGACACCCGGAACTTCGAAATTCTTTATACTCCAAAGGCATTACTCGTTTATTCCGTAATAATATAGTATTAATTGCTTCTTGATTTGTGTACTGGAAAGTGAAAGAATCAAATGAAATTTAAAATTATAATACATGTGAAGTAGGCGTGATTGTAGTCCGATTTGGTCAATTTTAGCATTGAGACTTAGGAATGTGAGAATAATGGCATGGACTAATTTTAGGCGAACTCGATCGGACGGGTCCTGAGATATATAATTTTTACCCCGGCTCCCATAAAGCTCTCTCGGTGGGTGTAAAATGTCTCTGGCATACTTAGTCATTGATTTATTGCACTTTTAGTAATTTTTAACAGTACCGTTATATGGGGAGTGGACGAAATTATTTTCCGATTTCATCCATTTTTACAATGTTGATAGGGGTGCTAAAGGGTTTGTTGTGAAATTTGGTTATTGTAATGCCGAAAAAATTTCAATTTCAATAAAACACATTGAAACATGGTTCTTTGTGTACTTGGGTTATAATAAATATAGCTGTTCTGAAAGTGTTTATGTTCCTCCTTCAGCGCTCCATTATAAAAACCCATTAAATTTTTTTAGCTCTTATGTATGCGAGCATATTTGGAAATGTTTCTGCAATAATACAAAGACTTTACTCGGGTACTGCCAGGTATCATACACAAATGTTGAGGGTGCGTGAATTTATTAGATTTCATCAGGTAATCCAACACTTTGTAAAAAAGGAAAAATATGTTCATGAAGCAAGATTGAATACTTAATTTTAGATTCCAAATCCACTTAGACAGCGATTAGAGGAGTATTTTCAGCACGCTTGGTCTTACACGAATGGCATCGATATGAATTCAGTTCTAAAGGGATTTCCAGAATGCCTTCAAGCCGATATTTGTTTGCACTTAAATAGAAAACTGCTAACAACGTGCTCGGCTTTTGCGGGAGCCAGTCCCGGTTGTCTGAGGTAAGGTATATAAGTAGTTATGTATTCGCTTAAATATTACATAATTGGAAATCGTTATTTTAGAGAAATTAGCTCAGTTGTGTTTGCCTATAAACATTGATATGATTTTTGCTAATTATTTTACAGAGCTCTCTCTCTCAAATTTAAAACTACTCATGCACCTCCTGGAGACGTTTTAGTACACAAAGGAGACGTTTTAACTTCATTATTTTTCATAGCAAGGGGTTCAATAGAGATACAAAGGGATAACAGCACCGTCGTAATTTTAGGTACGGCATCTTACCAAATGACTTTACACCACGATTTTATTTTGTGATTTAATAAGTAGTTAATTTAAGAATCCGTTATTGCTTTCGAATTGATATTACAAATTGACGCACATCTTGAGTGGCGCTCTGTTTGGGATTTCTGTCAATAAGCCATGAAAATGATAGACATGTATAGAAACATATGCATATGTATATACTATTATGACTTCAAATTACGCATTACACTTACACATAAAATACTCGTATAAGTACATTCATATGTACGTATATTATTAATTTTTAGGCAGTTACACACCCTACATAGTTTAAAATCGGTTATATTTTAACACCTAATCTGGATATGGAATTATAATTTAAAAATCACTTGTTATTTAGGTAAAGACGACATTTTTGGAGAAAATCCATGCAACTATGCAACCATAGGAAAATCGAATGGCAATGTCCGTGCTCTAACATACTGTGATATCCATAAAATTCACAGAGATGATCTCTTAGATATATTAGATTTATATCCAGAATTTTCAGAAAGTTTTGCCAATAATCTTGTTTTAACATATAATATGCGAGATGTAAGTAAATTAATTCGGGTTGATTTTTATGTTTCAAAAATGATTTTTTTTTCTTTAAGGACTTTCAAGCTGGAGTCGAAGTAAAACACAGATATTTAAGAGCAAAATCTTTAGACAGAGAAAGAAGTACCAGTGATATAACATCTATACGAATGTATGTAACAAATTGCTGGAACGTACAAGTACATTACGTTGCACTGCAACCGATGTCAATTTACAGAATAACCGAGCGAATCTTTCACTTTCAGTTTTGGTATTCATCAAAAGAATAAATCAAAAGGAAATTCCGGTCCAACTAAGGTTCAAAATAAAGATGCACTTAATGATGGGAAGGATCCTTCAAATTACCAGTTTGATATTCAAAACAAAGGTATTTAAATAAATAAATATTGCGATATATGATCTATAAACTAGCGTCTATATTTGATACAGATGATATTGAAAACATGCATGCAATATATAAAAATACAAAACATAGACCAGCTTCTCTTAATCGACATAACTTATCAAAAAGTAATCTTCAAGAAAATAGTAAAAACCACAAAATTAAATATATAAATGAAATGAACTTATCCACATTTGAAAAACAAAAACAAAGAGCCACTTGGCTTCGTCAACACAAATTAATCAATAGCACTGCGCAAGAAAAGGTCTTGCAAGATGCCTCACTATATTTGGATCAGCAAAGAACTTCTGTCCACACAAGGTAAGTTGTTTTTTCGCAACTTTTTAGTAAAAATTAAGTATTTATATATATTTGGATGTACATATGTTTGTAACTATGGCTACAATGGCCTAATGTTTTTAAAAAAATTTTTATGTAATTAAATCTTATAGAGACTCTGTGAAATGCAACGTATTTTCTGAAAAAGCCTTACCTACTCCAAACGCAACGATAGCAACTACGGAGTCATGGGATGAACTTGACAGTGTATGATTGACTGTAATTGTGTCGCAAATTTTGGATAAACAAAATTTAATAAATAATACCACATTGAAGTGAAAAGGAAATATTAAAATGTCATGCACATGTGAAAAGTGTTTTTGTTTTTGTTGTGTTAACAAACGGAAGGGCGCGATTCTAAATGTTTGTTGGTCTTCAAACGGCAACTCAAACCCAAATCAAAGTCCAAAAAACAGGGTTACTACAGGCTTGCGAGGTCACACCTTTCCATATTGTAAGGAATCAAATAACATAACATACCAATACCATTCGCTACACATGATAGGCCATAGGTGAAAAGATCCCACTGTCCCTTCTCTAAGAAACGACATTACCAAACGCTCAAAATTCACAAAGAACTTTAAAGTTAAAATTACTCTACAGTAAGATCAAATGTAGTAACTCCACACTTAAGCTACTTCCTAGACCTAGCGCTATCCAATGGAACACTGACGGCTCGTAAATATGGTACGTATCGGTATGGTGCGTGCGCACTAAAGTTTCCATAGCCATGTGACGTTTCCCAAGCATATCGCAAGCACAAAAAACGTTGCAATAAGGCAGTGTGTATAAATAGACCTTTATCCAAACTATCACAATGAACGTATACATATGTATGTATGTATTACGATAGTCTGGCAGCAGTAAAAGTAATCTAATATTACAAGATTAGGTCACTATCGGTACAAGAGTACATAGAAGAGCCTGTCAATCTGCAACCGAATTAACATTGTCTGGGAGCAGGGACACAAAGGGGAACCGGATACAAATTGGCTGACGAACTTGCCTGCCGTTCCGAGGGCAGACGAGGTCTATGTAACCGTGACGATCCCGGATATTTATTCGGTCAAGGATTGTCATTTAAGCAGCATTCGTATGAATTATTAGATTAGGTCACTATCGGTACAAGAGTACATAGAAGAGCCTGTCAATCTGCAACCGAATTAACATTGTCTGGGAGCAGGGACACAAAGGGGAACCGGATACAAATTGGCTGACGAACTTGCCTGCCGTTCCGAGGGCAGACGAGGTCTATGTAACCGTAACGATCCCGGATATTTATTCGGTCAAGGATTGTCATTTAAGCAGCATTCGTATGAATTACTTTAAGGATGTTTCTGCTGTTGCTACAACGAACTTGCCTGCTCTGTGGCCTTTTTATATTTTTCAGCTTCAGATCTATTAGTTCGGACATTGTTGTTGTTGCTGTTATGTAATGTTACTCAGTTGGCATCGAAGTCATTTAGCGTTAGGTTCAGTTTTCGACGGGGTCACGGGACGAATACATTTTTTCTTATAGCAAAATATTTTCCCGCTAACTTCGTGTATACAATTATAAAGTAGTGCCATAGGTAATATAAGTTGTAACATATGTCAAGGATTACATGATAGAGACTCTCATTTTTCTCTCAAATGCGTTCTTCGATTAAGCCGAAGCGATAGGGATCACGTACCTTTTAACAGCTGATACAAAATAGACGAGATATTCGCCGACCTTGGTCTTAAATATCTATAATTACTAATTATCTGAAACATACTGTACCTCTTCATATTACAATTTCATGTTCATTTGTTCTGGTTGAAATTTATGGTTATAATGAGCCGTTTGCGTGGAATTACCTCGATTTTAACACGATTTTTATCGTCAGTTCAACAAAACAACGCCCAGCAGCAAATACACCAGTTATTAACTGGCAGATTTCCTAAGGCAAATATAAAGTTAGTCGTCATATAATCCGCTTTCTAAAACAAAATATTTACTCTTATAGGCAAACGTCAACGTTGTAGATGTATCTGGAGGTTGTGGTGCTATGTTTGAGGTGTTTGTGGAAGATAAAGAATTTGAAGGTTTGTCCACTTTAAAGCAACATAAATTGATAACACAAACATTAAAAGAGCAAATAAAAAATATGCACGGTGTCCGCATACATACATCAATACCAAAAGCCAAATGATGCAACTTTACAAATCAAATCTCTATGCCATGGTTGAAGCAAACAAGTTGTTATGTAGTTTGAATCTGTTTTCAGTAACATTAGTGAATAAACGAGAAAGCAACAGGGTGTACGAAATACAAACGAAAATAATTTGTATAGAAATGTTAGAATTAAAAATCCAATAATTAAAAATTAATTGTTCTTCACATTTTATTTGGCATATACTTTCATTAACTGAAAATTGGTGTAGGGTTCAAATTTTATTTGCATGTGCAAACAGGTCAATTAGCTCTGTTCCGGAAAAAGTAGATTACTTTATCGGAAATGATCTGAATTTTGTTAATCACAGCGTTGATAATTGACGATCGGATCAGCAAGTTGTGTGAAAGGTCAATGAGTTGGCAGAAATTAAATCATTGTGTTTAGAATACAAATGGACTCGATTTTATTTAACAAAGAGTATTTGACGAAGTAGTAAAGCTACTTTGACTTTGTTTGTCCTTTGTGGATGAAGAACAATTCTTTATTATGAGTTTTATATGATTGTTGAACGCACTTATGTCGCCCTGTTATGTTTTATAACTGTAAATATTCCGCATAGGGAACAATCACAACGCATTTATTGACGCTAATTGTATATATGTGGTGAAACATATTGCATTTTGCATTTGTAATTTTAATCAAGTGAAGTAATTTAGACGATTTGTAAATAAACTAATTATTACATATACAAGTTCAAGTTAAAACACAATTTGCAAGTTTAAAATTTGCCATGTAATGAAGTTGAGTGTATTTAGTTATTTTCGATATTCCTCGTGCTAGCGTTTGGTATACAATAGTCAAGTACCTACTTTGTTTAAAACTGACAAGAAAGATTTAATTAGTTTTCGATAATAGCAGTGCAATAAACTTTATTATCGGTCAAATTGGCTGGCCAGTCTCATTTGAGACTCACGGAATATAAGATTTTAAAATAATGCGAGAATTTAAAGTGGTTGTGTTGGGTTCGGGCGGTGTCGGCAAGTCTGCCCTTACTGTCCAATTCGTTTCCGGGTGCTTTATTGAAAAGTACGATCCCACCATTGAAGACTTCTACCGAAAAGAAATAGAGGTAAGTGCATAAGTTGCAGATTTAACATAATATGTATATGCTTCTAATTTCTTTAGTAAAATACGCGAAGTGTTTCATTAAATTACTAATAAAAAAAGTCGGTTCCTTTTGTTATGCATTTTTATTATATTACTTGATATAAATATTATTCCTATCTAATGGGGGAAAAAATTATTAACAGTGAATGATAATGCTTAAAAAGCGACTCTAATATGAATACAAATAATAATTTAGATTTATAATTCTAATAGGTAAATGTATTTAACTCTAAAGCCTTTGTCTCCTCTCTAATTTGTTTAAAAAGTCTTTTAAATTATAAAATTACCATATATCACAGATAATCAACTAGTACATATAAAATTTTATTTTTATTACTTTTGTTTAATTTCTCACAAATAGTTAAAAAAAAATTCGATATTTGCACGACTTTTTTTTTTTAATTTTACACCCAGAATGGATAATAAATTGCTTTAAAATTGTTTTACTTATGATATTTGTATATTTTATTAATATTTTTTTATCTCTCATTTAATATTAATTACAAAATTCTACTGTAATTAATGATAGTAATTATAGTCAATCTTTATCTTACAAATTAGTGTTTTAAGCCAAAAAGATAATAATAACAAGTGAATACTCTCTGAAATACCTAGTTTTTTTTCAAACAAAACGAGTTCCCCTAATGAACATTAAATTATCGTATTACAGTGAATCGAAATATAGGCAGTTGTAGCTATTGTTAGTGTAACGGTAACACGGATAATTAAATCAGATATTGTCATCGAAGTATAATTGGAGACCCACGAAACCTGATATTTCGACTTGGCTGAACTATCGAGTAGGGATATAAATATTAATGTCAGACCAGGACTCATTACATGCAGGGTACATGTTTGGTTACCGCGTTGTGTATCATAAAAGAAGAATACCACTTCCAAGATTTGAAAACTCAGCTTAATTATCTAAATAGTCCTTAAGAGTATTTTTAACTATCGTGTTTTTCCAATAGGGATGATATGATGGCCATTTTTAAATTTAATGATCTGTAATTCTTTTTCATTGTATTTGGTAATGTTTACAATTTTATCATGCAACATTATACGTAAGAACAAAGTTTACACATTCTTCTTTACGCCAGTTTACACATTATTCAATTCAAGAAAATCATCTCCGATGAGACTCACTTCCATCTGAGTTCATAAACAAACCACTTAAATTGATAGTTTGTTGTGGTTTTTGGTCTGGTAGAATCATCGATCCGTACTGGTTTCGAAATGAAGTTGGTGACAACGTTATTGTCAATGGAGAGCGGTTGGTTATCAATGAAAACCAACTTTTTCTGGACGCAATTGGAGGAACTTTATCCTGACAACATCTGGCCCAGCAAGACGAGCAAGACGGAGAAAAGTTTGTGGATTCAATGACTTCAAAAAATTGTGACATTGAATTGCCACCAAGACTTACACCATTAGACCACTTCTTTTGGAGTTTTTTGAAGTCATTAGTCTTTGAATCTGCCATTTATTACTCTTATTGGAAAACCCTGTATAATAAAATACGCATAAAACTTTATTTTTGAAATCATTTAATAAACTTATAAATTTCAATTTTAAAATAATTCAGGTTGACAATTCACCGTGCGTATTGGAAATATTGGATACCGCTGGTACAGAACAGTTTGCATCAATGAGGGATTTATATATAAAAAATGGACATGGATTTATTGTAATGTATTCGTTGACAAACCATCAAACTTTTCAGGTAATTTGGATTATCGAAATAATTTTATGGAAAGTCTTCAAACTAAAAAAAAATGCCATCATTTCAGGATATATCAAGCATGAAAAATGTCATAACAAGAGTTAAGGGAAGTCAGCCGGCCCCAATTTTACTAGTCGCAAATAAAATTGATTTAGATTGTCAAAGAGAAGTTTCTACTGAGGAAGGTATGGAATTGAGATATAATTATATACCTACTAATTTATTTATGTACTATTACATATTTATTATTAGGAAACGCCCTCGCTCGACAATGGGACTGTCCGTTTATTGAAGCATCAGCAAAAGATAGAATAAACGTAAATGAAGTGTTTGCAACTATAGTACGTGAAATGAATATGACACAGGAAAAACGCCAGAAAAAAAGTTACTGTTGTTGTACACTTTTATAGAAATATTAAAAAACGTATTAATATAAAATTAGCTCAAAAGTGTACGAGTAATTGTATTATTTTACTTTAATATATTTTGCTCTTAACTTACACTGATTTTCCAAGGCCATGCAAATATACGTATATGAAGGTTATTTGTATAACATTAACGAAAGACTGGAAATTCTTTAAAATAATATAAACCACTTAAATATCAACAGTGACTACCAGAGTCATGATTAGAAGAGTTTAAAAAGTGTATGCGAGAAGTAGAAATCTAAATTTGATAAGTGAATAATAAAATTTGAAAATTAAGGGAAATAATTCAATTATGACTATACTTTCTTAAATAAACCCCAAATATTTGTATATATTTATGTATATAAAGCTCATTATATTGGAAAACTGTAATGAAAGACAAAAAGATTTTGTCTCGAATATAACAAGATCACCTCGTTGAATATATTTATTAATCAGCGCACAATCATCGGCACCGTGTCATTCACATCTCACGACAACAAGAGTAGAGTAAAGGCATCCACCATAACACTTGAATTTTACTTGTAGAGAAAGTCACATCTGTGAAATGGACGAAGTGTAAAAACTGGGGTGCATTCGAATGCACTTCCCCCTTGCCGGGTTCTGTGAACTCCGACTCAACTTTATAGCTCCTGTCCAGCTAGACTTTTCGGTTTAGTAAGATTTATCAACACATAAAAAAATTGATGACGCATATTCCCCCTTGATGTGTGAGATGAATCATCCCTAAATCCCGCAATCGCAAAGTGGATTGAAATTCAATGTATTGCTATGTATTTAGATACGTATCACAAAACCATAACAGCTTAGGATAACCTTTGCCGCCCCCACAAAAGTCGGGTCTACGTAACCGGTCCGAATTTTCATCTTGGCGTACGATTCACTACATCATATTACATATGTATGTATATGTACAAATTTTTCATTTTCTGCTAAAAGACATAGCCAAGTAATAACCGAAATTCAAATTTATCATATTATTTTATATAATTACTCACCGATTCAAACAGGACTAGGTAATCGACATAACAACCTTTGAGCGGATGAAATCTGTTTTATATATTTTTCTTCTGAATTTCAGGTGGCGGTATGTATGTTGATTCCACTAAATGTGTAATTTACCTACATATTAAAATCTTTCTTGAAATATATATGTATATATACATATACAATTTTACATACATATATATTTCAAGAAAGATTTTAATATGTAGGTAAATTACATATGTATATATCAATATTATACTATACTTTTAGAATGTAGATGTGCGTATGTATGCACATACATATATATGTATATACATAATTATTATATTGCAGTGCCCGCAGATATCCAAAACATTTCTTCTTATAGGTAACTAGGAATAATATCATGGCAACAAGCTCTGCAAGTAAAATAATTTAATTTTCCATGACAACAGCGTAAAATTAATTTATGGGAATTTATGTACATGCTTTACAGGTAGCAAAGAATTTGCAAGTGATTAATTTAAGAAAGTGTTTACGATGTTACAGTTCAAAATTAAAAAATCCTTTACGTTTTACGTTAAAGTATTCGTTACTTTAGGTGTATATTTTTTGCATTTTCTAAGTCATATTAATTGCTTAGAAGCTCCGCAAATAACTCTTCCTGGCCAGGGCATAATTGTTGGTACTTATTTAAAAATGTTTCGGGCACAAAATATTAAAGCATATTTAGGAATAAGATATGCACGCGCTTTACGTTTTTCACCGCCGGAATTAGATATGTCTGAATGGCAAGGAGTTCTGAACGCAACAAGATTTGCTCCGTTTTGCTGGCAAAATCCTTCCAATGTAAAAAACACAATATTGCATAACCTTCTTAGAAATAAAGTCGCTGGAGACCATGATATTACCTATGACGAAGATTGTCTGAATTTAAATATTTTTGTTCCAGATGGTAAGAGTTTGTCTTAGCTACATCCCTACATATATTTATGTACATAATATTACACCAAATGTATATACATATATTTTTAATTGAAACATATTTCAAGGATCACCCGGTGTTAAAGGATATGCTGTAATATTTTGGATACATCCTGGAGATTTTTCACATGGATCACCGATAGACATTGAACCTTTCCAGATCGTGTTTAAGCAAAAAATAATAGTTGTGACGTTTTCATACCGCTTAAATATTTTTGGTTTTTTATCAACGGCGGATGGTGAAGCCCAAGGTAACTTCGGATTAATGGATCAGTCTGCTGCGCTTTTTTGGGTGAAAAAAAATATCAATCATTTTGGCGGAAATGAAAATAAAATTACAATAATGGGACACTCCGCCGGTGCGATTAGTGTCGGATTGCACTTAATATCTGAAGAATGGTCAAAAGGTGGTTATTCAGGGGCAATTATGATGTCTGGAAATCCAATAACTGACAAAGTCGTGCGCGATCCGAAAGATTATACCGAATCCTTGGACTCAATATCAACACTATTTGGCTGTAATAGAAGACCAACGTCAATGCTTTTAACGTGTTTGAGAAAAGTTGATGCAAAAACACTGATTACAAATCTTCCAGAAGTGGAATGGGGGCCTGTAATCGATTATGGCCTTAGTAATACATCAGCGCACTTCATTAAAGACTATCCTCGAAAAATATTCAAAGAAGGAAACTTTCAAAATGTTCCCATTTTAATTGGCGCAACTAATATGGAGGACATTTTTAATTTGGTTGATGATATAACAAATCCCAAGTTAAATGGTGATGACTTTCTTCATGTTGTTGATGAAATATCTAAACATGACCTTAAAGCTAATACTGAAAGTGATGAAAACTGTACAAATTCTCAAATAATAATCGATGCAGTAACGTATATGTATCCAACACAAGGGGAAAGAATTAACATTCTTAAACAACTTACAAATTTCCATACGGACCGTATGTATATTGCACCATTATTTTTTATGGCAGATGTATTAGGCAAAGGAAATAAGGTGTTCGCGTATTTATTTAGTGTTCGTCCTCAAACTCAATTTATCGACCTGCCTGAATGGGTGGGTGTACCTAAATTTTTTGATCAGATATTTGTGTGGGGCGTTCCCTATATGAACAATACCAGCATTCTGAAAAAGTGGAATTCGAGCGACAAAAAAATAGCAGATGTCGTGATGACAATGTGGGCGAACTTCGCAAAATATGCGGACCCTATTATTTCGAATGTATATGTCAAATGGAATTCCATTAAAGGTGAAAACAATACTGTTTTAATAATAAATCAGAATTTTACTTCGGAACAAGTAAATAATATGCTTACCGTGAGGTTTTGGAACAATTATTATCCGAGTTTAGTGAAGTTTGCCGCTAATTGCTGTGAAGTTGCAAATACCGCAATTTCAATTTTTGTTAACAATAGACATTCAGTAACTTTTTCATTCAATTTCGGCATTATTTCCGGACTTATAGTTGTTAATATTTTTCTAATGAAATATGTAGGATGTGTACATGTTATCTGCTAGAATTGTATAATACAAAAAATAGTAAATAATTATTTATGTATATGCCATCGTAATAATTAATTTATCATAGCAAATTAAATATAACATATGTATTTACAAATAGAGCAATTCAATAACATATCACAATAAAAATATTTTTTATGTGAATAGGAATATGTACCAGAATATTTTTATATTAAAAACAAATATTTACATTCACTCTACCTCTCTTAAGATTAAGCTTACACAAATTAAAAACCTTATTATTATAAATTAATAAATATTTTATTTTATTCATATTGCTTATAATAGCGCTCGATGAAAAAAATATCAGTGTACATACATACTTATATCAAGAATTTGATCTCCCGAAGAGTCCATAAGTCCGAGTTTTGCCAGAGAACATTAGAATCTTTAATGTTCTCTGATTTAATGGAATTAAACGATCATATACATATGTATGTATGTATTATATCATCGACCCAAAGAAATACCCGGAATATGGACGAAGAAATTGTACCAAGTTTATCGCCTTAATGCTTATTCACACACGTAGACTTTTGCTGCCGCAACTAATAGTTTAAAGCGAGGTGGTGGTGGAAAAGAAACGAGAGCATCGCGATATTCCGCATCAAGCTTTGTATTTGTTCGTAACAATTCACTGCTACATACGCAGTTTGGCCAGAGAATGTAAAGTATGTGAGAGAACTGTAAACAATGTTAATATTTCGCAGCGTGAATTCTGTGGTTGTGAGGTGAATTCCGTACTTCAATTCTATAAAATGTTCGACATCGAACCTGCACCTTCTCTATGGCTTTAAGTTCTCTGGTTCTACATGGTTGCAATGGCAGTAAGTTTGAAATTTTACATGAAATATACATAAAACATTTCTGTCAACGAATAGATTGAACAAGGCCCAATATCTTCAAAATGTAATCAAGAAAGTCTTAAAAAATACATAAAAAAGGTGGGCAACACCAAGAAGTAAATTTGCAAAGCTGACACTTCGTTCCATTTCCAAAATTATTTGTTTGCATGCAAAGTCGATTATGTGGTTATCGGTAACGAGATATTTTGTAGTGTGCTTTGTATACATAAATATATTATTCTCAATTTAATTTCACTTAACATGGACTTCATAGATGATTTTATTGAGGAATATAGGAAAAACCCATGTCTTTGGAAGGCTGACTGTACAAATTTTAAGAATCGTACCAAGCGACAAGAGGCATATTTGAAATTAATAGAAGTAGCAGCAAAGCATGGAGAGCACTACAACATTGAACGAACGAAGCAAAAAATTAATAACTTGAGATGCGCGTTCCGACAACAATTGAAGAAAATCGTAGAATCTAAGAATAAAGGAGAGAAAGATGAACCCTACTGTCCAAAACGCAGATATTTTGAATCTTTAATGTTTTTAAAAGATGAGGAAAATTTGGACAGAAAATCAAAGCGTTGTGGAGTTATAGGACCGTCAAATGGTGAAGAAATCGAGTCGAGCACAATGGAGCAAGATTGCATAGTTGAAGGGATAATTGAATCGCATGCAGTTATAAATAAATTGACTCAAAATATGTGTCCTTCAGATAGCACAGAAGCGGATCAGACTACAAAGCAATTAACGCAAAATGAAATTTTAGAGGAACAGACAATAGAAGAGAGTTTTACAGAATACAGTGACGATGTATACAATAAAATAAATGATTTAATGCCTCCGGAAAGAGGTTTGAAAGATCAAAAATCTTATGAAAATGAAAAAGAGACGTGTTTCCTGCCAGTATCAAATAACTCCCGAAAAAGATCTTCATCTACTTCTTCGCAATTATCAAAGGAAATTGAAGCCCCCAGTAAAAGAATGTATAAATTGGAAGCATCTTCAATAGACTTGGAAAAAATTTTGTCGCTTGCTTGTAAAAGTCATAATAGTAATATAGATGACCATTTCGCGAATTTTGGAAAGATCATTGCACACAAACTTCGGACTATGGATAATTCTCAAGCTATTTATGCAGAAAAAATTATCACAGATGTTTTATTTCACGGGCAAATGAAAATGTTAACTGTATCAAGCATAAAACAATTTTTGAATGTTAATTTCCCAGATTTGTGCGAAACTGCACGATGTAATAAATAAACTAGTTAAGTGTTTGGTCTTGAGAGAGCAAATAAAATACCAATTATTTATTGTATATATAAATCGGGGTCTGATAATTTTACAGCTCATTTAATTTTCTTTTTATTAAAAATGAAATGTACAATACACTTACTTCATTTCAAGTTTTGTTATAAAGATATATTTATTTTCCAACTATTCTTAAAATTTAACATCAGTTGATTACCGCTGAAATTATGTGGATAAAACTTGTATAATCCAAAAGGACGAAACGTTCGATACTTTGTTATAAATATATATTTCAGGCTCTTCTAAATTTTAATTTATCTTATACCAGTCCAAAGTATCAGGCTTCGTTGCAGATGCATTCAACATGCTGTGAACATCACTGAACATTTCATTGCAAATATTATCTTCAAGCTAAAATCAATAAATAAAAATTCAGCTTACTGAATTATAAATGCCGCTTTATATTATATGTCACCTGTAGTGAAGATACAAGATTATCCGGGCAATCTATGCCACTTAAGGCATTTAGGCTACCTGATTCTAAAAACAAAAAAAAAAAAAAAACATTGACCATTACAAATAAAGCACTAAATAAATATAGATTAATTTTTAAAATGGAGAGAAATCTGAAATTTCGTTAATGAAATGTTCCAAATTTTCAACGTTACAAAATCTCGACATAACAAATTTATATACAACTTTAATAATTACCACTTATACAATCCATACTGTCATCAATATTCGGCATTAAATCCGCTGTGGTAGAAAACGTATTTGAGGACAAACTCAAACCGCTATCACTTGATTCTTGCCGAGCATGATTGTCACCGGATAAAAATGGGTCCATTTGAAGACTGCCATTTTGTCTAGTCAAAGAACTCTATTAAAAAAAAAAAGATAATTAAAAATATTTAGTTTAATTCTACATGGATTTAACCTGCTCAGAACTTGGTTTAAAATAATCCTGCTCCTTTTCGATATGTTGAATGTTCAGCCAAGATGGACCAGGCTTTTGCGATTTCACCGGTTTTTGCAAAAAATCGGCTGCAAAATAAATTGTTTTAATTAGTTTTTCGCTGATTACACATATTTATCGTTTGTAATTTCTAAAACGTACGTATTCGGGGATCATTCCAAGATGTTGTTCGATTTACGTGGTTAATAAAATAAACATCTCCAGATTCCGTGTAAGCTTGTTCCCATCCCTCTGGTAGAGGACCCAAGTTATCGGCCAAATTAACAGATTCTTTGCCCTTTAAATTTACTAAAAAAAAAATTATTCTTTGTTGGAGATAAAATTTGATGGAACTAACCATTATGAGAAAGACCGTCTTGAAATATCTGCTGTTTCAACTGAATTCTCGGATCTTCCCATTGCGTTGATTTTGTAGTATGGCTATAATTATGAAAAATTATAAGTAGCCCTTTTTATTCATGATCAAAACAATGCAATTTTATGAGTCTCATTTCTGTTTACCAATTACTAATAAATTCTTAATTTACGCATATAAATTTACTTATACTATAAATGCTTTTAAGTTTTAAACTATATACAGTATGCATATATGTATGTAATTTCGGAACCCTAATTTGTAAATTGGTGATGGTTCTACAATTCTGCTAGCAGTAAGAACTCAAGTCCTTTCCAAACAGAAAAAACACAATATTGACTGTTTTTTAAGGGGATAAGGTTACAAAGTATATAAATAAATTAAATTTTTAAACAAAATTTTTTCGCTAATAATAAAAAATTAAAACTTAAGACAGTGAACAAACACGCACAATGCCAAATACGACTAAATGTCTTAACTTATTGTGTTAATTACGAGTATTTTCAAAAATATAACAAGGTAAAACCCTTCTCAGAAGTAACCAAATAAATATTTTTGATAAAATAGTTATTTGATTTACCAATTTATCTAAGTAGTATTTGAGAGATTTAGGTATTGCTACATTTTAAAATCATATAAGAATAAAATTAGGTAAATTTATATCCAAATGGCAATATCACAGAAATGTAGATATAAATTATTTTAAATTTATTACACTTACTTTAAATAATAAATTTGACCATCATTAGTCTTAGCTTGTTCCCATCCCGGAGGCAAGGGTCCTAGTTCGTTTTGTAATTGTATAGTACTCACAACATCATAAGACCTTTGTTTCATATGAAATGTCTGAATATTTGGGGCATCCTTAGGCACTGCCTGCTCTCCTTGCTCCATGCGGACTGCTGCACCAGCATTAACGCTAGGAGGAAATGGGACGGCTCCTGTAGTAAAAACAGGCCCTATTCCATCTTGAATGCATGCATTCGTTTCCATTACATTTCCTATATGTACATTATATGTTTGTTGAAGCGAAGCTGGGCTACTATGCGCACGCGAATGTGAAATTGAGAGCCTATTCGCTGTAACTTGGGGTTGCGTTATTGTCGCAGGAACTGCGGCAACAGAGCTCGTTGATATATTCCCTTGGCTAACATTCGGTTGTGAGCCAGTGTCATAAGCAGAATCAGCACTATTTGCTCGTGAATGTGCAACGGAAGGCGATCGAGATGCAGTTGCAGGTGGTTTAAAGAAGGACTCAGGGAGTTGACGCATTCGGAAAGGCACTTGAAGTGGACATTTTGACTCTGTCGGATTTAATACGCTATCAAATAATGCTTGTAAATTATTATCGGAATCTTGATCTATACGAACAACTAAGTTATTCGACTCTTTAGATGTAGATTTTTCCTTTGCATTGCCTTTATTAAGACTGCCCACTGTTTTGCTTAAAGACATTTTTAATGCAAACAACAAAAAAAAATATCCACTGGTAATTTATCAAGCAACACAATTCTGTGTTGTGCATGTACCAATTGAGAATCTTAAAATGGCGGTTGTATGGTTTATTCCAACCTTAGCTTGCAGCCATCGTATACAACCAAACGTAATTATTCGGCTTCTAGATAAATTATCTTTCTTCAACTTTTACAATATTCAACTTGAAAATACACTGGAGTACACTTTTCTTCCTATTTTTTAACTACTTATTGAACTTTTAGCAAAAAAAATTGACAAACTATTAAGAGTATAGCATATTATATCGTATAGAGTTACCAACATTCTTTTTTTCAGATTACCTACGATCTTGACTTCCTGTTGCTGAAACTTAAAGTAATGTTCTCAATTCAATGAGCACTGTCCCATTATGTCTTTAATTTTAAGTTCCTGAATTGAGTATTTTGAGGTATCTCCGAACTAACATCAAACTGTTTTCCTTTTAGTCCCACAATTAATATAAATGAAACTACTAATTTTTATTGCTCTTTGCTCGTCATTGCTCTCCCTCCAAATAGAAGATGAGATATGCTTCCTCACAGGATATATGTAAACTTTTTTTTTAATCTACGAAAAAATATCCATACACGCACATTTGTTTTTCCGATCGGTATGGAATCTTTTCGCTATACACGTCAACAGTTCCGTTTTATCATGTACACGACGTACTCATGTGCACACCGATCATAAGAAATCGAAAATTTTCGTCAACATAGATTCATATGGACCAAGCCCATACATGATCGAAAGCCCATTTGTATCGTGTATGGTCACTTTTCTGCTAAATACACATAATATAAATTTAATTTATTCTCAAATAGTTATCAAAAATAAAATTACATCTTCTTTCAAATAGCTTTTAAAAACTTAATTAAATTACGTAACATAAATTAACTTTTTTTTTGAAAATGTAAAGCTGTTTTATTTTTTTGATTTGACTAAAAGAAGCAGTTCTCCATCACACACAACACGAAACATTAAAACGCTTTTCAGCGTTAGAGAATGAACACAGGGTCCATACATGGTTAGATCGCCGGAATAACAGTCCTTAGGCAAATAAAATACGGATCAATTCTGGTATCATATAATCAGCTGTTGTGGGAAACGTTGTTCGACTTACATTTCAAGTTGATGCAGAAAAGTCGGGACAATCAAAATACTCAAAGCGTATACAGTGTGTAATCAAACTGCATGGCTTGAAGAATTTATCAGCTACAGATAAGTATTTAAAGAATTCATCGACTTTAAAAATTTTGTATGTTATTATTACATCCCTATCTATGGTGCAAGTTTTTTGACAATGGCATGGTCTTTTAGTAAATATGCCAAAAATTTTGCTGTTATTGGGATAACTATTTGTATATTGGATTACATTGGGATTTTCAAACATTATCACGAGTTGGAATATGAGCGATATTTTGATTACCCAACTGGTCTACCCAGTGATTATAATTATACATATATCCATAATCCTTCAGAAAAATGCAGAATACCACCCAAATTATTGATAATTGTAAAGTCTGCTGCTGAAAATGTTTATCGTCGTAATATTATTCGTCGCACTTGGGGTTATGAACATCGTTTCTCTGATGTGGAAATAAGATGCGTGTTTTTACTTGGAGTTAGTAAAAATGAAAAAACGAATATTATTTCAAAAAATGAGTCTTCAAAATTTAATGATATTATTCAGATTGATTTCATTGATGCTTATTTTAACAATACCATAAAAACATATTCGGGTATGAAATGGGCTCTTAGCTATTGCAATAGTGAGTTTTTCTTCTTTGTGGATGATGACTACTATGTGTCAACAAAAAATTTGTTAAAATACGTTTCCAATCCTGGCTTGTATCCGAAAGCTGTTCCGAACAGTCATAACACAGAGAATGAGAAAAATGAATTATTTTCTGGCTTTGTAATGCAAACCCCTCCCCATAGACATAGATTCAGTAAGTGGTATGTATCTCTAAAAGAATATCCGTTTGATTTGTGGCCTCCCTATGTAACTGCAGGTGCGTTTGTCTTAAATCGAAATACTCTATTTAAGTTGTTTAGTGCTGGTAGCCATTTGAAAAAATTTAGGTTTGATGATATTTTCTTAGGTATAGCAGCACTAAAAGCTAATTTAACTCTTAAACACTGTGAAATGTTTTATTTCAATAAGCCAAAATACGATGGACCTGCAAGCTTCCAATACATTGTTGCATCACATGGATTTGAAAATAGCAAGGAATTGGAAAACACTTGGAATGAATGTCGATCAGCTGGTTTTGCATGACCTATATGCAAACCTTAAATATAAATATGTTGCAATAGTGTTTTTTATCTGTATATAATAAAATAGTTATTTTTTATATAATTTTCGAGATTTGCAAATAAAAATAATAATTACCACACAATGGCTTTTATACATATCTTTTTCATTATATGGAGTATTACTTAAGGAATTTGAACAATTAGTTCAGGCAAATTAAAAAATATAATTTATAAATAAGTGTATTTAAATATCGAAAAAAATATTTAATAGAAAAATTCGAATATTTACATGGAATTTTATAGTATACCGCCAAAATATCCAAATTTTCGAATAAAATAAATAGAGTAAATGAAAACCATAGAACAAAAGTAAAAGTGTATTTCATACCATAAATCTGTTTCTGCCTGTTAATTCTCCTTGATTACTATCCTACTTTATAGATTTTAAATAACGAAACAAATATTCAAAATGTTTATAAATGTTATATTTTTTAAATGCTCATCTTCATTGTGGTTATTGCATTTCAAATTAATAATTTATTACTTTAATATTAATATAACACAAACTTTGGGCGAATGTTTATTTTTTTAGTGCTATATCTTTTTTTAATTCTCTTTTAATATATTTATACTTAGTTGCGCTATGACAATATTTCTTATAAATGTTTTCCTTTGTCGGTAAATTAACGTTCCCGGTATTTAAACATATTTACAATCATCACTAATCCGACACCACTTTACTTTTGATACATAACTATATGTATAACAATATAAAATTAAAAATGAAAGCGTATTATATCTAATACCAGCGAATGTATTTTTATGCAAATTAACATTATATTAAAAGTGGGATAAATAAACAAAACGTTTGAAATCGTTAATCACCTTTCAAACGTTTGGCAAATTCTACTTGCTGCAATTCTCTCCATTCCTTCTTTGGTTTCATTCTTTTTAATTGCCCATCCCAAACTAAATCTACTAGTCCGCCTTGTTTAGCAATAACGCTTTTGACACGATTTGCAAAATCTATAGCCGACTCGCCTTCTTGTCTATACATAGGTGGCAAGTACCAAACATCACAAACGATTGCCCAAGATGTCATCATCATATATAAATATTGCATCATCGAGTATTTTGAGCTATTCCAAAAGGCATCTCCAAAACGTGGATCGTATCTGCAAGTGGTAATTAATATAAAATATTTTTAAATATGTGACATTCGAAAACTAGGTTAAATTAATATCAATTTAAAACTTACTTAATTGCTACAGGATAAATAACTCCCCCCACTTCGAAACTTCCTTTCTTGAACTGCATAACTGATGTGTTATTAATACAAGTGCCCTCTGGGAATATCAAAATAGGAGGATTATTTGGGTTTGATACATGTTGTTTTAGACGTTCAGCCACTGCATGACGATCCCTGGCTTCTCCCCTTTCAAACCAAATATGAGGCGATGCCCTTGCTAATGCTCGTTGCAGCAAACCCAAAAATCCACCATGTCGTTGGCCAATCTTGAAAAAACGTAATAATTTAATAATTTTGAGTTTTTAAAAAGTTAGAACAAGACATAGGGAACAGGTAGTAGAACAAAAAACACAACTCAAATGAATTTGTATCTTCAACAAAATGAATCAGCTGTTCTGTGCTACTAAAAACATTGGGAAATGAAAGTTGAAAGACTTTAATTTAGCAAAGATAAAGCATAAAAATAATCAAATCACTCAGCGACATATGTATGTAGATATAGTATACATATATTATATATTTCTTATATAATTATACTATGACAATTTGTTGCACAATGTTGCTTTATAAATGCCAATATTTAAATATAAAGAAATATTTACAAAAAAAAAATAAATAATTTACAATGTAATAAAACATTTGGTGAAAACAAGAAGTCATAAAATAATTCTAGATAAAAGTTGCATTTAAGTATATATGTACATATATGTATATCAGCGATTCTTAGAGCGGCTACTTTTAGAAACTACATATCGTCACCTGAAATGCAAAATAACGTAACATTTTCAGAAATTTACAGTTGCATGAATGAAACACGAAATAAAATGGAACAAGAGTGAAAAAAAATGTTAATATTGGTTTATGACTGAGCGCAGAACCTGAAAATGTTGGACATATGTAATATTATGTATGTAATTTGAAGGAGGATGGGGTCATGTGTAGAAGTTCACGCAAGTGAGGAAAGTTCTCTGATCGCCATTCACTTGGGAGTGGCCAGAAACGATTCTTTTACATATGGCTCAAGCAGCTCACGACTTCCGGTCTTTGGCCAAGTATCCTCTGGGTAGCCTAAGAACATCCGTTTTAAGGCGAGCTAAAGTGAGAAGGCGAAACATCCCCTACATAGGGTTTTGCGCTACGTTTGGGACCCGCCACGTAAAAAAAAACACCCAATGAAAACTTTGGCTATAATCGCGTAAGCGGTGTCTACGCCAATTAAGAAGAATTTGAAGTAGTAATCAATAAGACACTCAATTTTGAATTTTTTGATGATACGTTATTTTGCATCTCAGGTGACGATATGTATATAATTTATGAATTTCGATTTTATTTTTCGGTAACAAAGATAACTAATGAGGTGAAGTTACAAATGCATAGTACAGACTTGTTAAAAACAGAACAGGAAAAAATGTTTGAACGGCAACCAACTGTCAAATACTTTTATGCACATTATATATATACGTATAGTTTTCATTTATAAATTTTGTTAGGTAAAGAACTTTTTTATGAATAATAATTTTATCGCTATTTTTGTGAGAAACATCTGCAATTTGCCGTCAAATAAATAATATAGTATAGTATGTTTAAGTATAATTACATACAAAGGTATATATGTATGTATGTTATAAGAATTCAGCCTATTTAACATCCCATGTTGGGTCTTAACCTTGAAGATTAATAAGAAATTTATTGAACACTTACCAGAGAATAGGTTTTATCACACATAAGTACTAACACATCAATTGGGCTGGTATGATTTGCCACACAAATCCCATTTGTGGGTCGGTTTTCCACATTATGATAGTAAATAACGGCTGAAATTGCGCTGGACAGTACCGAAAAGCAATGACCAAGCACTTGATCTACCATTCGTCGTTTATATTCACCATCTTTAATATATCCCACTATCGCCGTACAAACAGTCAACCAAACTACCTAATGAATTGCACAGAACACAAAAGCCATTTACATTAAAACGTACACAAGCAATTGACGGAACAATTTGACATAATGTTAAATATATATGAATAATAAGAAATTGTGAACACCTGAATTATGACAAATATACAACAAATTGTTGATGATTGTCTACTCTTAAAACATATAAACCAGCTGGAATAAATGAGTTTTCTCACCAAAGAGAAAGTACAGTCAGTTGAAAGAATAGCGACGTCCAAAGGAGATGTGTGGTTCGCTACACAAAAACCAGAACCTTTAGGTTTGTATTCTGTATTGTGGAATGTAATTACTGCTGATAAAGATCTAGTCATTATGCGGAAAGTAATTTTAAAAGATAAATCTGCACAAGGATGTCGAAGAAATTCGAAGGGGATCATCGCAACTAGACTGTTAGCAACAACTGCAACATACACCTAAAGATATAGTATATTTTAAGTTAGAGTTAATATAAAAACTATATATACTATTCATAATAACCACTGCTATAACATCGACAATTTTATCAGAGTTTTTTCAGTGATTTTATTTTGCCGCTGTTGCATGAAGCATTCAAGAAATAGTTTTGGGAATTCCTGAGGTGTCAGTCCGTTATGATATTGTATTCATTGTTCATTATATTAAAAACTATAATTAATTGTATTCCATATGTCCATCTTTTATTTAGTCAGGGTATCGATACCGTTGTTTAATGTCAGTGAATGAACCCTACAAATTCTATAAAACAATATAGTAATAACTTTAATCTATACCCATAATTTCAAATGACTTAAAGAATAAACATGATGTAATCGAATACATATGGATCAAAAGTCAATTAACTAATAGCAGTGTTGAACATTTTCGCATATGCGTATATCAAAGTATTTGAAGGGTTTTAGCATAAAAAGCAATTGGTAATAGAAAGGTGATAGGAAGAGATAAAATAAACTATTTCAAAAAATTAAAAGTAAACATATGAAAATTTTGTGTAAAAACTAAGTATCGAATTTCGAGGTTTGTCTAAGCAAACTTGGAAGTTTTTTAACAAGATATCTTTATGATAAAAAAAAAATTAAATCATATTTCATTAGGATAAAATGTAAAGGAAATATAGTTGCGTTGATATTTTAAGATATTCTTCATGGTCAAAAATTTGAAAATCTATAATTTCAATCGATGTTTTACATAATATAATAACTTTGCGTTAGTACAATATCAGTAATCAGTTTTAAAATGATTCAAAAACTTACACCAACAAAGCAAACAAAAACTCGTAGAGGCATCAAAATGAAGTAACGAACAGCGAAACCTGTCATCCATATTAATGTTATCTTCCACGATATAAACTCATAGTGGCGATTTGTACGTGTTAACAGATTCCAGCTTTTTAATTCCTCAGCTTCAAAACGGGAAGTTACTTCATCTTCGATTATTGATTCAACTCCTGCTTTGATGTAATCTAGGCATTTCTCCAAGTTAAATCGCATTTCTTCCTAGAAATATTAAGATTTTTTAAAATTATATATTACCAAAAGCTTAATCATCACAACTCCTTGGAATGTACATGCTTACGTAGATAAAAAATATAATGAATTGGGTTATTAACATTAAGTTTGAAGACAATAGACATGGATTAATGATGTTGAATTAAAATATCAAAATGAATTTTATTAATAATGATGATTTACAATTCATTGGACATAATAATTTTTTATATGGTTGATTTTAATTATACGAATTTACATACTTATAGGATGTCTTAATAGTTTTCATTTAATATTTAATTTATTTGAAGCACTTACATCTTTTTGAGAGTTTTCAATATCAGAAGCCGCGGGCTCATTCGATGTAGGAAGAAGGACGCTGTCTCTACTAATCAGTGTATTGCCATTTGTAGTGGGTATGGTTCTTCCTGTTTTTTTGCAAAATGTTAAGTTAATCTCATCAAGCTTTCTGTCCTGTGAGTTATTAAAAATCGTGTCACCAACTAGTTTTTGACGCTCTTTTGCTGCAGACTCAATGCTTAGACGGCCAAACTATAATTTACACATATTAAACCAAATATAATAAAATTACTCAAGGCAAAATCCATCCGAATTATATTGTGGCATAAAATTTATCTTGAGTCGTATATGTTAAAAGTCCACTATTTTTTCTTAACAAAGTTATCAGTAAAAACGGTATATTGTACCTTGATCTATTCTTATCGTAATTGCTAGTAAATATCTAAACAATTCACAACTTACCTCAAATATCTTTAACAAAAGTTTTACGTATGCTCTGCGTACACCGACGGATTTATTCACAGCAGACAAAATGATCATAAACGAAATAAATACAATAAAAGGAATGCAGAAAAAGTCCAAAAGCGCTGCCCAAAACATTTTCCCCCCTTTATTATAATAACAAGAAATAACTCTTGTTAAATACTATCCAATCAAGATTCAACTTCAACTAAAATCTCGAGAAATTATTTCTGTCGAACAGTAAACATCTTGCCAATATCAGTCTTTAAAAAATAGACTAGTGCTGCCGGCCTGACACAATTATTAGTAACCAATATGAATATAATTGCTGGTATGATATTCATAGTTTCATTGAATGAAATGTGAGAAAGTGGCTATAATAAAAATCACCTTTACTCTCTAGCTTTCATAAAAATTAGAGGAATTTATTTTATGTTATTGTAGTAGCATGAATTTTTTATATTTTCATATCAATATATTTTATAACTTTGTGGATACATTAATTTAATTTATTCCCATTTTCTGATGTACGATTTGGCAGCTAAGATTAAATCAGATATAAACTAAAATTTTATCTACTATCATCGGCCGAATTTCCTAATCGTCAGAAACGATTTCACAGTACTTTCCCTGAAAGAAACCGGATATTCCATTAGAATAATCGAATACTATTCATATCGATAAAATAAAAGTTATTTGCAAATTTCGATAGATTTCTTTGGTCGAAACTAAATGAATGTATTTCCTATGCCATATGCGGCGTTAATTCGTTAGAGGAATTGTATTAGTGAAGTACTGGCTCAACTATATTTATTATACAATTATATTTGTGCTTATATAGCTAAGCTTTTTGAAATCCCACACCTTGCATTTTGATTCTATTATAATTGATATGGGCGATGTTTTAGTTCCGAAAACTCTCTTACGCTAAGCAAACTATCTTGATGACATTCACCTCTTAATGAACTCATTAGCGATGCTAATATCACTTTCCAGTATTTAGTGCCAATGACACGTGTAATTTCGAACTCAATTATGATTTAAACATTGATGTGATGGAGTTAGTACTAAAGTAAATAAGATTTGAATCTAAGATTTACTATTGACGGAGTGGTCAGCATGTAAAAGATTTTATTTATGGTAATCACATTTTAGACGGGCAGCAAGTTTTGATGTCTTACATTACACCTCAAAATAAATCGATAAAATGAAAAATAAATGTATTAATGTAAAAAAAAATTTATTGGCGAAAATCTATTTTTGTTTCTCAACTCTTCATCCTATACTCTTCAAATTTCTGTTTTTATTACTTCATAAATTATTTTTTGAAGTTATTAAGTTATTGTAGTTAAATGAGTTGATTGAACTTAGCTATAATAGTGTTTATACACTACTATAGTATTAGTTTTAATTTACTTTTTACGTAAATTCAACAGAAATCTGCAGGTAGATAAAGTCAGACGTTTCAGAGATGTTTACTTGTCCAAAGCAGTGTTGGTTTTGAGAGCGATGACACATTCTTCACCACATGATTTAAGGACTGTGCACTATAATCAAAAATAATCATGAAAGAATTGATATTAAATTAGTAATGTAAAGATTCACTTACTAAAAGATCTTTTCCGTTATCAAAATCGGATCTTAAAGAATTTCCAAGGTCGCCCTCTGGTACCTTCAAATCTTCACGTATTTCTCCATTATCTGACATCAGAGTGAGGAATCCGTCATCACTTATATCAGTCAACTGATAATCCTCCCGTTTAACGTGTGGCACATCCATATTATGGGTTGAAGGGCAGATATCTTCATATCTGGTTTTAAAATAATTCATTTTATAAAGTTTATCTTCAGTTTTATTATTTCACTTACTTCTTATTTGTAAAAATATCAATGCCAACCATATGGACTTTAGCATGACCATGTTTGCCAGTTTTTGAGGTAGACATCTCAACTATTTTGCACGGTCGTCCTTTCAACATAACAAATCCGTTCTTGCGTAAAGCCGAGCATTGCATCGGATATGTTTGAGAAGCACCAGAATCGCCAGTCTCAAAATGATGATCATCCATTTCGGCCATTTTTCCCAGATATTAGACTACCGCGTACCAAAAAAATATCTGAAAAAGGCAGATATAAAATAAATATTTACGTATTTCACCGGTACCGAATATTTAACCCTATTGTATATAAACTCATTTGAATATTTAAAGCAGTTTCATTACGTCAAATAATGTTTACATGCGATATTTTGAAAAATCGTGTACTAAGCTTACTAATAAAACAAAACTGTATATTTATCAAAAAACGAAGTAAGAAAGCATTTGATTGTGTATGTACAATAAAGCTAATATTTAACCGAACGATATACAGCGTCGCCGTCAAACAGAATGGCTTTAAATATAACTACTGTAATTATGTTCTTAATTTTTTTTAGTCTTCCAACTACAATTTTATACTTGCTCATTGACGTCAAGTACTCAATGCAGTCAAAGAAAATCCTAGCGTACAAAAGAAATACCACTATTTAAAGAGTCCCCATTCGTCTCAGTAACACAAACAAATTTCACTTTTTAGGATTCATTTCCACCTTCAAACGTGATAGCTTTTTAAATATTACATTTATACTTTAAACTGCATTAAAAATATCACAAATTTCGAAGAGCTCGATACTCACATGTGATTTAAATGATAGCCTTAAGCAAAGAGAAGAAACGGCACAACCCTGCTCTTGTCCACGAAACACTTGAATGAGTAATCAAGTTAGTGTATCCGGTCAATAAATTGCATTAAAATGGCGCAAACAATGCTTCGGTATAATTCAAGCACGATTGTTCAAGCATCGTCGTGTACACTCATATAATTTTGCACAATTCCAAAGTCTTATGGATCATCAATGCTTGCATAATCAACAAATAATATTTAAAAATGATTTGAAAAATTATACTTTGTACAACCTAACATATTTATAGATGATTAATTAAATTTCAGTTATATATTTTTTTACGAGTGGTCGATTTCAGTTTATCATTTGCTTTTATCTCCTTGAAAATTCTTAAGAAAACACTCAAACAGCTGATTAGACTTCATGTAAATTTTGACAAACGTTTGTTTAAGCAGTTCAGGTTTGGTCAGCACTTATACCATGTTTAGACCGAAAATTTAAAAGATTAGATTACATTTAAGCATTTCATAATCCAACAGTGTTCTCACTGCTGTTAGAAAGATCAAAAAACAACTGTTATTGTCATTCAAGAATTCACATCGTTTAATATTTGTCAAAAGAAAAGATTGTCATATAGTATTTTGAAATAAAAGCCGTCTTTTTTAATATTTTCCGTATAATAGAAATAATGGATGCATTTTTTCATTTGTTAAGTCGATTTTCAGGTGAAATTAGATCCATTGCTTTAAACAAAAGCTTTGTAGTGTCTAAATCAGCTGTGATAATGTAACAGATTTCCAGTGCTGACAAGTAGATTGCGCAAAATCAGAGTCGCTCAGAGAGATTTAGCGTGGATCAGTTTCAAATCATTTCAATGAAGTGATTTGGAACTGTCATTTTTGTATGGCGAAATCTTGATAAATTTATAAGATTAGTGGCATAAACCACTCAACAGCCGAAATCGTGTGATTAAGTGTCGGTCTGAACATAGTATTAAACTAGTTTGATTTTTTTCTATTTTGTGCCAATACCAGTACTTACTATAATTAAATCAATATAGCGAACAAAAAATTTATTCAGTGCACTATCCAAGCAATGAAAAAGTCTATGAATAATTTACGATTATGACATCATTTAAAATTGATAAGCATAAAAAAAAATAATTTTTAATAAAACATGTAAATTATAACTTAAGTTATAAGATTAATAATTAATCTATGTTTGTCTTTTAGCAGGTAAAGCGGAATTGTTAAAAGTATTTTTTTTTTCATTGGGTTCAACAATTGTTCGGTATCGATATCAAAAAAGTATACACGAATATGTTGAGAAATTTCGTAAATGCTGTATATAAAAATATATGATTTACTCCTAAAGAGCATAAAAAGGTTAATTCCTGATTTTCAATAGTTTTATAAAATTCTAAAAAATCTTAGATTTTTGCAATTATAGCACTTATAATAATAGCATTTCGATTATTTGAAATTATTTTGGAAGAAAAATGTAAAACTTTTAACCGTCGTAAAAATAAATTTTGAGTATTTTTTTGTAAAGTGCGAATAATTGATCGTGTAACTGTCATTCAAATTTCAATATCACAAGTGCTTGTAGGTCAAATGCTTGAAGCGGATTTTGCAACTTTGTCAACAAGAACCCAACTCCCGTCCTTTTACCTCAAGCTTTGTCGTTGGGTGTATGTCTCTTACTTTTAGTCTAATATTTATCCATGATTATATTAAAGATCCTTTGATTTCCAGATAGCTTTGTGTGCACAAAACGAACAATGCCGCCAAAATTCGATCCTACGGAAATTAAATTAGGTATATTGTGTTTCTTTTAATTAAAACATCACGTCTAACTTCACCTATTGTTTCAGTTTATTTGCGATGCGTTGGAGGTGAAGTCGGAGCTACGTCTTCGTTGGCTCCTAAAATTGGTCCCCTTGGTTTGGTGAGTTACCCCTAATAGTGATAATCTCATTCATGACTGTAAAACATATTTCTTCCAGTCCCCAAAAAAAGTTGGAGATGATATTGCCAAAGCTACCGGTGATTGGAAGGGACTTAAAATAACTGTATGTCTGACTATTCAAAACCGTCAGGCTGCTATATCAGTTGTTCCATCAGCAGCTTCTTTAATTATCAAAGCCTTGAAAGAACCTCCCCGTGATAGGAAGAAGCAAAAAAACAGTAAGACTTTTTGTATTTTATTTATTTTTTTTGTTTATTTATCTGTTTTTTTTTTCTTTTTTTTTAGTTAAACATAGTGGAAACATTACCTTTGATGACATTCTTTCGGTAGCGAGAACAATGCGGCCTAGATCTATGGCTCGCAATTTGGAAGGTACTTGCAAAGAAATTTTGGGAACTGCGCAAAGCGTAGGTTGTACCGTAGACGGAAGGCCGCCTCATGACATTATTGATGACATTAATAGTGGCTCCATTGAAATTCCCTCTGAATAAATAAAAAGTGTTTAATCTACTTTCCAAATTCAGAAATAAAACTTGTTAATTATTTAATTTGACTTAAATTTGGAAGAATATCTCAGGTGAAGTATAACTTAATTAGATTAAACGGTATCTCGTATTCGTTGTCTGAAGGAATAAAGCAATAAGAAATTCATGTCAGCTTGATTACGTTGGGTTGATAGTCACGTTATGGTGGTACTCAGTGAAAAAAAATTGTTTTCAGTTGACATCGAAATGTGGTTATGGAAACGTTCTTGTTCTTCTGAATATACTTCCAAGTTGTTTAATGACATCCTGCAACTCATGGTCTCAAATTGTTGGGCATATCCCCAGCTATCTTGAAGTTATCGGCTTTGTGATTTCTAAACATCCAGACACGACGTTGGACATTTTTCACTTGCACTTTCGGACGAAGAACAACTTTTTTGTAGAGTTTTCATTTGTAATATTTGTGACAGTGGAAAATTATAACTATATAAAGTATATGCAGGCTGCCATCTATTCCTTCAACATAGAAAACATTCCCTTATTTATTTAGATACATACATGTGTTTTTTAGTGCAATGGTATATATAAGTATTTTCACATGTATTTTAAGTGTACACAAATTTCCCTTATAGCTGTATACTTTATTTATAAATAAATGAAAATACCGGTAACATACTTATATGAAAATATGCATTATAATCCCGTAGGTGCGTATAGATGTATTGATAATATAATAAATACAAGGAAATATTATTCAAATGTCAAATAAATATAGCTATTAAACATTAGCAAATTACTTCTTTTTGTTTTTGCCCAGAGTCAAAGTATGATGAGAGGTTGATATCTGGGTTTTGCGACGACTAAATTCCACAAAATCTTCCTCTAGCCTCTTTCGAGAGTCCTCCAGTTTTCTTTTTTCCTCAGCATGGTCTCGCTTAAGTTTATCAAACTTTGCATGCAGCTGTAATGAATATCATGTTAAATGTAATATGTATTGATTTTTCTTTTTTAATATTATATTGCACCTCTTTTTCACTTTCTTTGAGCTCAGCTTCTTTTTCTTTGACCCTTTGTACAAACATCTGTCTAACTTCTTCTTCTTTGGCTTGTAATTCAGCTAAATGATTAGACCGCTTCGCCTCAAAAGTCTGTTGGAATGAAATCTAAAAATAAATTATTATTGATATTAAGAATTTACCAAACACAATTTTAAAGTACCGGTTTGTTGTCACTATCTACATCGCTAAAGCCCATTTGTTCAAGACGCTTCTGCCTATAAAGTTCATAATGACGTGTATGGGTTTTCTCCCTCATATCTTCCATATTAGTTCGGATCAGCATTTCACGAAGTTTAACAAAATCGCAATGCATTTCGTTTTCAACTTGTACGGTGCCCCATGGATATTGACGAGCTCGAATCAACTTGTTTCCCACTTTTATGAAATCAGTACTGCCTACTACAGCGAACGGAACATGAGTATTCATAGTTGTGTTCGTTTCAGCAACAGTTTCATCATCGGTTGGAAACTGATATATGTGAACACCATTATTGGATAATTCTTGCATAATTTTACTTTTGAAACGGTTCAACTCCGATTTTGAGATTGTGTCAGCCTTTGCAATAATTGGAATGATATTTACTTTGCTATCGAGTTTTTTCATACATACAAGATCCAGGGACTTAAGCCCATGACCTGTTGGGCAAATAAAATACAAGCATACATGAATGCGGCTATCGTGACATGACACCAAAGAACGCTTGATCTTGAGCTCCTCTTGCAAATAGGCCTCGAACTGTGCGTCAATATAGTCAACTACAGCTTTAAATGAGTCGTCCTTGTTAATTTGATCACCATACCCAACAGTGTCGCAAATTGTTAGCTTAAGACGTACATTACTCTCTTGTAATTCATAAGTATGCGCTTTCAATTTTACGTTCGGTAATGTATGTGGACTTGGTGTAGACTCAAAGCTTGTATTAAAAAGTGTATCCATGAGTGTTGATTTGCCAAGACCAGTTTCACCTAAAAAAATTGTATGTTTTGTCTTAATTATAAAATTTTACATCAATGTAGTATGTATATCTTTACCTATGCACATGACGTTGAAAACAAAACCATTTTGAACGCTCTTATTGACCAGCTGATCCGGCAAGCTATCAAATCCAACATGTCCTGATAGTTTCAGTGTTCGTAAATGAGGTTCGTTCTAATACATTTAAATATATGAGAAAGTAAATGCAAAATAAAATATGTTACTAAAGCGTTCTATTGTTAAATCATTTAAATATATGAGGATGGGAACTAAAAATAAAACATTAAAATCTGTTACTGAAATTTTCTTGTATGAATTCTATCTTTAATGATACTCGAAAATATTAAAAGAACAGTTCTAGTTTAGCAAATATAATCCATATTTTCGAGAAAGTGTTATCAACAAAGCTTTTTCAGTACAGTTTAATATTCAACAAGTTATAAGTAATTTCAACAATATTTTTTAATACTAAGCACAATATAATTTACCTTAACGAGGTCAACAGCGACAGACATTTTCACTTTTACAACTTTGTTTGGAAACTTTTTTGACTCAACTATTATACATAAGTATATTGGCATGAAAACAACGCCCTTATGTACGATTCAAAATTGTTGAATTTGTGAAACAAAACAGGGGTATGGTTTGCTATCTCAAAAGTGGTATCTAGAGCAGAGAACGTATAATATCTCCAGAGAACGTTTAATATATTAATATATTATTTAATATATTATAAACTAATATATTAATATATTATTTAATATATTAAACGTTCTCTGATATCTCTGTCTAGAGTTCGCACATTTTACGATATGGTATTAATAATTTAGAGAACTTATGCAGAATTCGACCTTCTCGTTTTTTAATTTTGTATAATATCAATGCCACATTTGGGTAAATTTTTCTTCATTTATATGCCAAAAACACACATTTGTTACGTTCAATTTTTTTTCTTTATGCAGACAGAGGGATTATCCATCTTACTTATAGACAGACATCTCAATTGCTCTTTACACGGCAGCACTCTAACTAGAACTGTGTCTGCTGCACAATATATAGTAGATATCTAACAAAATTTCGCTACTCAAATACTGTGGCAACTACGAATTACACTGTGTAGGTAATTCTGCCAATTTATCGTCAATTCGATTTTGTTCTATCATCCGCGTTCGTGAGTTTTGAATTCACCTCATGACGAAGGAATTCACCTCGTCAAATATTAACATAGTTTTGATTTTTACCAGAAAGGAATCTGTAGTCGGAATAACAGCTCTCTTAAAATGATCAACCAAAGAATATTTTTGATCAACGTTCTTTGCAACAACGGCCAGCTTACCGCAAGATTATATTATGACTGTTAAATCATATCACAGCGCGGTGCGAGTGTCACATTAGCACTGATCAGGCACCATGTCTGTTTTCCTTTTATAGAGTCAGCTTTCCGCGAGATTACATTATGACTGTTAAATCACATCACATCGCGGCGCGAGCGTCACATTAGCACTGACTAAGCACCGTGCGTGCTTTTCTTTTATAGAGCCAGCTAACAATCAGCTTCCCGTGTGATTACATTATGACTGTTAAATCACATCACAGCGCGGTGCAAGCGTCACCTAAGCACTGACCAGGCACCGTGCCTTCATTTCTTTTATAGAACGAGCTAGCAGCCAGCTTCCCACGAGATTACATTATGACTGTTAAATCACATCACATCGCGGCGCGAGCGTCACATTAGCACTGACTAAGCACCGTGCGTGCTTTTCTTTTATAGAGCCAGCTAACAATCAGCTTCCCGCGAGATTACATTATGACTGTTAAATCACATCACATCGCGGCGCGAGCGTCACATTAGCACTGACTAAGCACCGTGCGTGCTTTTCTTTTATATAGCCAGCTAACAATCAGCTTCCCGCGTGATTATATTATGACTGTTAAATCACATCACTGCGCGGTCCGATTGTCACATTAGCACTGACCAGGCGCCGTGCCTGCTTTTTTTCAGCACGGTGCAAGCGTCACCTATTTCTTTTATTAATACATTTTATGTAGAAAGTAAAGGCAGAGAATGTATAATATAATAAATTAAATTCAATAATAAAAAATTTATTAACATTCTCCGATTCTACAGATTCCCTTCTGTATGAATTCCTTCGTTGTGATGTGAATACCTTAGCACAAATTTTTCATAATCGAATACATTTCAATATAAAAAAATAAAAATTTACGTACGCACCCAAGTTTACTAATATAAAACAAAATTATTAGTCAACAGGTATATTTGGACAAACAGTTTTGCAGAACAAAATTTATAATTTTTAATTGAAAATTCATAAAAACAAATTAAATTGACAGTTTTTTACAAATTTCATATTTATAAAATGTCTGAAATAATTCTTATTATTAAGAATATAAGTACGTATCTACAGTTTTTTTAAACAAAGATATACAATATCAATTACACTTAAAATAGATATTCCGATAAAAAGACCAATGACACCTCCGGCTGAAACTGAAAAAATTATTAAATACAACATGAAAATTATTTGAGTTAATGTAAAAGTTAATAGCATATACATATATAGATATTTATTATGACTTTTTTTGCATGAGTATACATTTATATTACAAAGCATGGAGGGAAGCAGAGACAGAATTTTATTTTTTGGTTTAGTTTGTGATTAACCTTCATTAAATGTTTTTTTTAGGAGTCTGTAAGACAACTTTTTCAAAAAATACTTACCAACCAAATCTTGATAAGATTGCGTAACACTTCTTACACAGCGAAGTGAGGGAACATTTTTTATTTCAACTTCTACTAGTGCAAAGCTTGGACGAGCTATTTTTTTAATTTCGCTAGACCTAGAATTAACAAATCAACAATCATTATATATTCTAAATACATATGAATGAACTTAGAATATTACTAAATTAAAGTATTTTACTCTTACGGTACCTACATATACAGTTATGAATCGTTTTACCTATTTTAAAGCTAAATTATGACATGATTTGTATAACATTTTACTAGATTCCCTTTGATATGTATACATTTTTAATTAAATTTTAATCAAATTTTTTATATAGTTAAAAAATAGGATATTTGTAATATTGGGTGAAGACCAATCGCAACAATATTAAAAAAAAAAAACTGTTTTTCAAACGGCAAAATATCTGACTAGGCATTTGTAGATGCAACTTAAATTAGCGGTACATTGTAAGAAGTATATAACTTGTTTTGTAAAGATGACTAATTCAAAAGGTTTCTAAAATTACTGCAAAGATAGGTAGACTCTAGTGTAATGTAATCGGTTAATATGTGTTTTACCTTTGAAAATATATTTAAGTTTTACAGATATATTAGTTAGATTTGAACATATTTTAATTATAAAATAATTACAGCTCTCTGGATTTTAAAATATTTTAACCCTAGAAAGATAACCTTATTTTATGGTACTGAAAAGATAAACATGCGCTTTAGAGGCGTACAATTGTAAATATGTACTACATAAAAAAATACATAAATTTAAATAAACTTTTTTTTTTTTTTACAACTTCCACGAAGTTTTGCATTATTAATAAGCAAATAAAGCGCAATTGCACGTTATTTTTTTATTTTTAAGATTATTTTTTAGTATTTTACAAATCCTTAGCAAAAAGTAAACAAAAATATATCTCTGCGGCACACGTTATCTTTCTAGGGTTAAACGGTTTTGAGAATAATAAAATTTGTAACAAAAACGTATAGGTGTAAAAGATAATATTAAAAGTTTATATGTATTTTTTTTTTCTTACCCAACAAACTGAATCTTCTGCTCCGAACACGACGGATAACATACATATTTTTCTCTAGCGATTTGTTTTGCCTTAAAAGTTATATCCACTTTTTCATTTCAATAAAACATTAGAAATAAATAGTAGCTTATTCAATAATAACGGGTATAAGTGTATTTTTTTATATCAGACAACCCACACCGAATTTTCAAAAATTGTTCTTCTCTAAAATTTTAGTATTACGAGAGACAAATGTTTTTAATAATCCGGCGTGGATTCACTCTCCGATAAAAACTATTATAAATATACATATTTATTGACGTTTTAATATAGTATTTACCTTTGGATATACATGACATTCCACGAAAATCACAGAAATAATTGAAATCTATGAAAAGAAAAGAAAATTCAAATTACTATACGAGTATACATCTTTTCCAGCTTCGCTCGCTTAAATTCCTTATATAATTTTCAAAGATCGTTAACAAAGATAAATAACCAAAATTGTTTGATTTATAGAAATATATCGAAGTCGATTTCACATTCTTTGTTTTATTTTAAAAATGTTTCAAAAATATACTATAATAATAGTATCTGAGTAAATAATTTAAAATTTTATAGTTTAAGATAAGAAAACAACTTTTGAATCTATGGAAAACGTTGTGTGAAACTTACATTTTATCGGAGATGTGAATAATGTGCAATTACAGTATTTTAACTCCAAAATAACTCTGAGATCAGACATGCATGTTGAAAAACTAAATATGAAAATTTTATGTTAACATCTATTCGTATAAAGCTAAAGTCTTGCATATGTAAAATATACAACTCACCTGTAGTGATAAGTGGATCCATAAATTGTTTCGTGTGGAAACTTGCATTTTCTTTTTTCAAAGCTTTCATCATTTACTGCCAAGCTATTTAGCATTTCTTCCATATTATAAGTATACCTTATATGATCCTGCCCTAAAGTTTGTGAAAGTAACCCGAAATATGGTATATCCTCGTTGCTATGTACATACATCTAAATTTTTTTGAACTAGTTCTACATAAAATTTTTTAAGTATGTTAATTTGTAAACCTCGTATTTCCAAAGTGATTCTTGTTTTAGAAATAGTTTTAATGATTTCCTCGCTTCAAACGGGCTAAGTCGTAACGGCAACTCATCTAAATTGCGACTATTATTTGATAAACAAAATTTTGGATTTTAATTTATATATTGCGTAAGTACATACATACATATGTAGATACTCGGACAACCCAAAAATTTAATATTTTCGCAGTAGATCAAAATTAAATATTTTAAATTGTTAAGCAAACCATGAAAAATGTGCGTACATTTGCGCATAAATGTAACGTGATAAGGAAAGTTATTATGCATACATATATGACATATGTATATACGAGTATTATTGCAAAATATGTATGTATATCCTGTTTTTCTATTGCGAGATTTTATATAAATGCTACTGTACGATGCAGAAACGATGCTTACTAATCCATAAAATTATTGGCTAGAAAGCAATAACCCATTTCAAGATCATGAAATTTAAATATTTTGGCGCAGTTGTGTTGTTTATGTTCCAAAAATGTGATATCTGTTATAATGGATTCGCAGAATTGTGTAAGCAACTGAAAAAGTAAGTTTTTATAAAAATTAAATGTTCAAAAAGTTCAAAATATGTAGAATACTTATCAAATATATTTTAGTAATAAGACTTTAGAACTTTTTTTAATTTTTATTTTACTCCACCTATGTAATAGAAAAATATCGAATATATGTATGTCTACTGTATCAGTGGAAGTCAGAAATGAAAGCGTACTGAACTAGTAAACTCTTCCAATAATTTAATGAAGGATCTTAAATTAGTTTTTTTTTTTCAATTACATTCGCACGTATTTTTAAAACATAATTTTACAAGGTGACTTCAGAGGAAGTTGTATATCAGCTGGCTCAATAAAAAGAAATGTGAGTGTGCTTATGACCGCACGACTGAAGTGAAACTTCTTTCGTTCTATCTATATGTATATATATGAATGTGTGTGTGCAATATCGCTCATTTGCTGCAAGACCGGCATAAATCAAAAAACGTGATTTTTGAGTTAATGCTGCAGAATTGTTCGTTATATCATACTTCATGTTGAGTGAAAAATTCATATGAATACCTCTTATATGCTCCGCTTGAGAAGAGGTGTAAGGTTTGAGTCACCGTGTAAGTCAGTTGAAAACTTTAAACGCGTTTTCTGGAAAATCGATTTTTTTGACTTATGCCGGTCTTGCAGCAAATGAGCGATATATACATGTATGGACATATACATATATTAATTTCCTACAAATATTTAAATTTATTTTATGTTTTCATTAGTAAATTAATATTTTTGCATAGATCTTATATTTTTTTTTCATTGTTTTATTCGTTATTTTCATTATTGGGTACATCAGTAATTACTGTGGTTGATTGTAAAACCGAGACAATAGGCTTATGATACGAGAAATACGATACATATATTTTAGAATTAAATTTAGATAAAAATCTAGAAAAAACTGCATCGATTGTTGTTCCATGTCTTGTAGTTGGCTCATTACGGTCATTATTCATTTGTAATTCTAATTTATCTCGTAGAAAGTTTATCAAGAGTTGTCCATCTTCGGATGCGAAATTGATATTGAAATCTCCTGCTAAGATTAGTGGCAACGTATGATACTTTTCTCCTAGTTCTTCAGAACCTACGCGACCATAAATCATTAGTCTTCTGTATATAAACTTTATGACATTATTAACTGTGTTATTGGGCGAAATGTAAACAACTACCATTATGATGTTTGTTCCATCGTCCAAAACACAATGTGCAGCACATATATTACCAATTGATGACTGACCAATATCAACTTCACGAATATGTCGTAATAGAATGTCCATGTTCGAAGTTACTATATTCGAGGTATCATTCGATTTTTGATAAATTGCCACTCCTGCTGATCTAACATTTTTACGCTTGAATTTCGCAATACAATCAAAATTCGGGATGTCAATATTTTCATCGTCATTTGACCAGGTTTCTGATAAAAACAGGATATTGCTTGAATCAATTGCGGGATCGCTCAAGTCCGATACGTGTTTTCTGAGACTGTGGCAATTAAAAGTAACCATGGACAACTTTTTTCTGTCATTCATAAAATCGAGAATCGTTCTACCTGTTGACAATGTGTTCAACGATAATCGGCGAAATTCATCTTGTAAAGATATGATCGATGTATCATTTTTTCGCCCATGATAAAATCTATTATCATTGTCTTTTGGTACTATGTAGAGTCCGTCAATACTGGTAACTCGTGATATCTGCAACATTTTCACTTTCGCTCAGTGATTGGACTTAAATAGAAACTTTTGCGTATGAGCTGATTCAAGGAAATAGTGAGTTTTGCAGTTCTCTGATACATACCAGGAAGTTCTCTGATACATACCAGGAACTGCAAAACTCACTTTTTCCTTGAATCAGCTCATACGCAAAAGTTTCTACATTTCGTGAAGTGAGCAAACGTGAGCAAAGCATTTCGGACCGAAGGCTCACATTGTACGCGAATGAGCGGTTCGTCAACATTAGCTGATTTTTACTCAACGCTGTGTTTCGCTCAGTGATTGGAATTGAATAGAACATTTCATGAAGTGAGCAAACGTGAGCAAAGCATTTTGGACGTTCGCCTCGCCTGATCACACTTTTCGTTACGCGTTCGTCAGCTTACTCCGCAAGCCAAGCGCGCGTAAAGAAGTTTCACTTCAAAAAGCAGGCACCGTGCCTGATCCTGTTGCTACAAGTAGTTCTATAAAAGAAAAGCAAGCACGGTGACTGGTCAGTGCTTAGGTGACGCTCGTGCCGCGTGGTGATGTGATTTAACAGTCATAATGTAATCACGCGGGTCAGTGCTTAGGTGGCGCTTGCACCGCGTTGTGTTGTGATTTAACAGTCATAATGCAATATCGCGGGAAGCTGGCTCTATAAAAGAAAAGCAGGCACGGCGCCTAGTCAGTGCTTGGGTGACGCTTGCACCGCGATGTGATGTGAGATAACAGTCATAATGTAATCACGCGGGAAGCTGGCTGTTAGCTGACTCTATAAAAGAAAAGCAGGCACTGTGACTGACCAGTTTCAATTATATTCTCACGTTTTTCTAAAACAATATTTCATTGTTAATGTTTCTCAGTTTTGGTTTCGTTCATCATTACGATACACCTTCTTAGTTCAGAATGTTTTAGTATTTTTGATTGGTTGGACAAAATTTTTATATTTTAGTTGTGCATTTTTATTTACCAATTCTGCCCACTTTCCCACGGATGAACAGACAGATATTATGGAAAGCATTCCTTTCCGCATCCCGATCATTTTGCCCGTATATTATATAGTATGTAAGTATAACATTGACCTAGTTAAGTTATAACTAGATGTAGTAACATCCCTTAGGTGTATAAAATTTGTATACTCTATAAACATTCGCGGTATTTTCAGTTCGTTAACTGGTATTACATAATTTTTACGTATGTACAGCCACACATACATATGTTATAATATATAATGCAATAAATCTCATATTTGGCAAAATTATTGTTATTAATATTTTTTAGATGTGTTAAGAAGTTTGAAACTTAAAACACATTTCAAAATTGTCCTTACTATATATTTTCATTACGGGTGACTTGTACTACTACGGGGTACTTGTACTATGTACTATTTTTTAACTGAAGAATTTCTTATTTATTACATTATCCGTTTTTTAAATGCAGATGTAGAAATGCACTTATGCAGCTGAATATCGATCCGCTACTTACTTGTTTTCTTGCAATATGAATATTTACTCCACAGGTTGAGTTGAAGCCTCGGCAGTAATCCTCTTTGGTATTAATGTTAGTCGGTGTGATGAACAAATAATTATGAATATTTTTTATGTAATTAATATTCTTTTCATTCAGAAAGCGCATAATTTCCACATTAGACCGACTTTTAGATAAACAAATTGATACAGATGGGAACGTAATATTCCAGTGTAGAAATGAAGTTTCGACACTTATACTTATAGAATCGGAAAGAAACCTTTTTAACATTAAAATACAAATTACTGTCATATTCCAACATGAGATGCCTATAACAATAATCCAAAACAGTCTGAAAATTCCATCGGTGACACTTATGTAATTATGCAAAATATCATATTATCAATGTATGTAATGTACCTGGTCGTTGTATAAAGCTGGAGACATTTTTTATAAAAATTTATTATTAAAAACACCATACTTGTGATTAAAAAATACTAAAAATTAAATATTTGTATGGTACATATGTATATGTATTTATATGAGGGCTTGTGTCTACTACTCTACTTAAGCATCTGTAACTGCAAGCCGTAATAATTTTGAATTGTTTAAAGGCAAATATTTTCCGTCATTCATGGCAAACAAAGCTACGCTGGCATAAGTACATATGTATGTATTCGTACAGATTTTACATTGGCGGACGTGCACATGTGTGTGATATTGGAGTATTCCATAAATGTGTATTTGTAATGCAGCTGTAAACTAAATCACGTTTCTGTTTTAACAATATTTGTTATTTGGCGATGTGTAGGTAATCGACTGCATGTTTGGAAAGTGAAAACTACTTTTCAGTACGAATATCACGCGACATTATACGAGGTGTGTTCAAAAAGTATCGCAAATTTTGTGTGTTTTTCAAAAATTATTTATTTATTCATGAATATCTATTTTTCCCCCTTCAAAGTAATCCCCTTGAGATATTATACACTTCTGCCAACGGTTTTTTCCAATCTTCGAAGCACTTCAAAAAATTATTTTTTTATCTTCTTCAGCTCCTCCTTCGATGCCGTCTTTATCTCGTCAAGAGAAGCGTAACGTCGTCCTTTCATGGGCCTTCTCAGTTTAGGGAACAAGAAAAAGTCTGGGGAATACGGCATCATTAGTGTGTTGGTTTTGGCCAAAAAGTCGCGCACAAGCAACGAACGAGCAGGGCGTTATCGTGGTTCAATTTTTTTTTAAATAGGTAAAAATCGAAGACGATCCAAAACGGCGGATTGCTTCGCGCAAATTGCGCATAACTTGCAGGTAATATTCCTTATTGACCGTTCTTCCCTGTAGAAAGAACTCATGATACACCACGCCCCTGCAATCGAAGAAAACTGTCAGCAAAACTTTCGCCATACTTTTTGAACACACCTCGTACAAGTATTCACTTATTTTCGATTTTATTTTATTACTGCCCGAATTTCCTGCCCTACGAAGTGGAAATGTTAAATAGACCACATACTCATATATACCTATATATACATATAGAGGTGATATGTATGTACATACACAGGGGTAAGGTATATTTTATAGAGATTTGCTTATAAGCTTATTCCTAAGCTGGCATGCCATGTAAAGAAACTTTTTCTTATTTACCAATTTATCCCAATAATATCTTAATTTTACTATACAGTGCAGATTTTACAGGAAAATACGAAGCTCAATTGGTGTTCTATCAAACATCTAATCTAGGCTTTACCTCCACTCGAGCTACCCTTGCTTGATGCCTTCGTATTTTCACAGGTTTGAAATTTCTTGATGACTATTGAGAAACGTTTTGTGTTATTTAAAGTGTGCATCGGTTGTCCCTTACAAAAAATAATGCTTGTAATCCCATGATATACAAGTACAATTAAAAGCTGAAAAAAGTTTATGCTTCCTTGATGGGCGTGCGTACATAAAAATATGGAAACAAGTAAAAACTCATAATTTTTTCTTTTCACAATTTATTATTTAATTATACACATATAAAATTTTATTGCTAATGGTAATTTTGATCAGTAATTTTTTATGCCTTACGAGATTCTGTAACTTCTTTAAAGTATGTAACTATTGGTAGCTCTGCAATGAATGCGTTACTTGCCTTGGGAAAATTACCTATTGAATTTGTGATATTATTTTTTGGAAATAACATTTTTACGCCACTTATGCTTGATATTCTCATTATAGCGGACTCCGGTGTGCTACTTGCTAAGGGTGTAGTCGACTGCAAGTGAAGGTTTATAACACTCCTTGTTGTATTCGTTTGTACTATATTGGTTCTTTTATTGTGTCTGATTAGTTTTGATCTATTAAATGTATTTGTTTTTCTATTTCTTAGAAGTGAGACTTGGGTCGATGTAGTAAATACCGTTGCTATTGTTGAGCTAGTCGTTTTGCTATTATTTACATTACCTGCGCTTTTCTCAAACGAAGGAGTCCATCGAAAGCGGCTTCTGCCATGAAACTTACTCTTTGCTTTTTTCATCTTTCTGCCAACAGTATCATGTAATAGTTCGTGTTCTTTGGTTTGTGTAGTCGTGCTTGTTTGTGAAGATGGATAATTCTCCTTTTCGCTGATTTTCTGTTTTAAAGGTCTTATGGGTGTCGGCAAAGAAGTTGTTTTTATATTTCGATTTTTATTTTTCAAACTTTCTTTAAAAACTAATCTCTTATTATTTTGAATAAATTTAGCTCTTCTATATAACGGAGGATAATTGCTTGTTTTATCAAGAACTGATGTTTTCTCTCCGGAATACTTTGATGTCTCTATAGCATTCCAAATAGCGGTAGTTGAAGTATTGTCTAAATATGGTAATTCGGTAATAGGCGTAGAAATGGTTCCTAAAACCACTGTGGTTTTAATTGGATAAGATCCTAAAGTGTATGTCGTAGTCTGTTGCGACATTTTCGAAATAAATTCTTTTATGTTCGGTCTATCTCCAGATGCACAATGATTATTTGTTTCTAATAATGCATTTGAACAGTTGTGTATTGATTGACCGATAACCCAATTTTCTTTTGTAGTATCAACACTCGAATTCTCATATGCATATACATATTTAGATTGATTTTTAGTTTCATTATCGCTGATAGAATATTTGACAGCGTTATTTGAAAATTCAGGAAGTGACGTAGGACTTGAAGTTATATATTGAGTTGCGGTATTAGATCGGTGAATTTTGTAATTTATGATAGGGTGACTTCCATTATTTTCACTTTGATGGTTTTGTTTTTTAAATAACTTCAATTGTGAATAACTGGGCGTTCGGGGTGTTGTTATAGCATCCCCGATAGTGAAATAGATATGAGACGTATTTTTGCTATTCGGAACCGTAGTAGCGTGGAAAAAGTTATATATAAGCGTATTCCTTGTGCTATGTCCAAAATATTGTATATATGGATTACTTGTGGTAGTGTCAAATTGTGAAATATTGGAAATGTATTTGGTTTTAGTTAATGAAACTTTTTCTACGGTAGTTGGAATAGTTGGCATTTTTTCGACGCATAAGGCCAATTTATTTCCATGAGGTATATTCAAATTATGAGTGTGAACACAATTATTTTGAAGTGTTGAAATCGTAGATAAAATTGGTCTACTTAAATATTGCTCACGATTCTGAAAATTAGCACTCATATTCTCTTCAGATAACAAGAAATAACTTGTTCTGGGCGTGGTTTTTAATAATTGATTGAAATTTTTGTATGGAAACATGTAGTTAGACCATTTCATGTTCTTGGTCGGTGCCAAATTGCGTAGCGGAAAATATCTGAAATGATTTCTACTGTAAAAAAATATTAACAATTATCTCATAAATTTAATCAAAGTAATGCTAAATGAAAAGCGCTCATTTGCAAGTGAGGATGCCAGTGGCAAATAAAAGCAATTGAGTTATATTAAATATTCTACCGAAACAAATAAATACGTGGGGAGCGTGTTATTTGGAAAAAATTGAATTATAATAAGAATTGATGCAACAGAAACCGTTATTTTTATTTGATTAATTGGATCAAGTTCCAGCGAGCATTTGTGAAAAGTTAAAAAAATATACATATGTATATATCTAAAATTCAAGTCGATCAAGAGTAATAGAAAAAATATTATATTCTGACACAAGTGTTGTTATTGTTTTTGCCAAAAGATTTGTGGAAGTTTTCAGAGATCTTACTTTAAATTCCAAATAGTAAAAACTATTTCAGAGCAGAGTAATGTTCTTTTAATTTTTTGAAATTTTCGCGATTATTCTGCATACTGAACATATGTATGTAAATATATTTGTTTGTTCTAAGTGATTACCTTTTGTCGTTTTGATTCAATGTTAAGATTGCTCGATATGGATATTTTTTGGAAGGGAATAAGTGCACTCTTTTCCGTCTCCACATATGATTGGGATAGTAAACAGATAAAAAAGGCAGTTGAGATCTCTCATTGTTATGGCGATAAAAAGATATTCCGTTCGAGCTCCGATCTATATGATCATTAATTACTGTTAAAGTATTAACATATTTATATGACCAGCTCTGTAAAAAAATAACTTAAATTATATCATTCAGATATTAACTACAAACATAAGCAGATATATATAACATTTACCTACCGCTTTTAAGCGCAATAAATATCGTTACTTTATATATTTATTTATCATGCGTATAATGATGAAAAAATACATATGTATGTATATACAAATGTATGGAAATGTATTGAAATTACAAATTTAAGGTGTTAATGGCTCCACAGTGAATGGCGGTCAGTGCGTGTCTTGCGTTATGCGGAAACACTCTAGCAGAAAAAAGTCGTTACGTTCCTTAACCAGAAGCATACGGGTCTCATTAACTTCATTGACTGTAATGTCAAAGGCTAGTCTGTACTCCTTCGTCCAGTTCGTGAATATGGTCGTTGTGGACTTAGTAGAGGAGAGTGTTAGGTTTCTTGCAGAGAAGGAGCGAGAAAGGTCGGAGAGATGAGTTAGTTGTTCAATTGACTTTAATTTGCGAAGCGACAGCAATAATCGCTCACTATAATACATAGAACGTTAACCATAGGACGATACATATGTACATACATGCATACATATATTTTTTTTCTTGTTCTGTTTATATTCAGTGGTTTCTCTACAAAACATACACAAATCTAATATACATACATATGTATGATATGTACATATGTATATCGTTGGATCAGTGTGCATATTTTACATTTGCATACAATTGCGCAACAAGAACGACACCACGATATTTTTGAGTATTTCTTTAAATTTCAGTTCCCCTATAAATGGACTTATCACTTTGGTGCATTATGTTGATTGGTATATATGTGTTGAGTGGATTTAATGTGCACTTTACGACGAGGATTCATCAAAGAAAGCTTTAGTCGAAGACTCTTAAACAACGTTTTTTACTTATTTGCATTGATTTTGTTATATTGAATTTTAAATGCACAATGTAAGAAAATGTTTCATCTTACATGTCTAATATACTTATAGTACTATGAATTATATACTTGCACCCAGAACAAATAATATTAATTTAATTTGTATCAAATTGCGATTCATCTCAGTACTGTGACCGTGATTGTTGAACGATATTTCTAAACTGAGTAAATAAACTTTCGATATCATAGCGTTGTGTACTGCCAAATATTCACGCATGAAATCATTAGGAGCAAACGATTTACTTACCTTTTTTTGCTTGCATGACTTGTGGTTTGAATTGAACAACTGTTTTTGCGAAAATACAGCATTTTACATACTTGAGTGAAAGTTGGTAAGAAGTGAAATTTCTTGAATATCGTTGTCATGATCTAATCATGTGTTTTTAAATAATACTATAGTTTTTAAAAATCACAATTATTAATACATAAGAGATGCATTTTCAGTTTTACAGCTCTTTTGTTCTAATAAAACTCTATTTATATATATTTAAATATACTATATAATAAAACGCATCAATGGAAGAAAAATATCCAAATGTTTTAATATGAAAATTATTATTATCCACCTAAAATAGGCATTAATAGATACATCAAAAATGCAAATAATATAATATAAAAATTTCAAATTAATTATGAAGCAAGTATACTTCTATGTATGTCATACTTCTATATATAGTACATACGTTGTGATACCGACATGTAGTATAAATATATATTTTTTCGATTGTAATGCCATTATTTAGTGATTTCTTCTATTTATTAGGAGGAAAAGCTCATCAATGTATTTTGATTATACATAAATTTAAAAATATAAAATAAATAAATAAAAATATGTATATTGATTGTTGGAGTAATACATTAACAAGGCCTTTTACTCCATATTATTACTTGTATTCGATTCAACTCTATTTTCATTCGAATTCGTTTCCTTATTTTTTAAATCATTCTGTTTGTGCGCCATTTGATATTGATTTAATTCGTGATCTAAAATAAATCCACGTGTTTTCGCAGATGAAGGATTTATATTGGTATATAAATTATTTCCTTCTACAATAAAAAGATCACTTTGGGATTGTAGATCTTCACTAACTAATACGGATTTTGACGCACCGACTGCTTTGGGTACATCATTCGATTTTTTTTTCTTCAAAACTGTCGTATGTTCGGCGTTTTTAAAAATCCCCGTATTTCCTTTTATCTGTGTTGTTTCACCGATATCCTAAAATATAAAATCTTTGTAATTTATGACAGGTTTTTGTAAGAAAAAAAAATGAAGTTCTATAAACTTCACGTAGTTAAAGGAAATTACATATTTATGTACATTTCGAAACCAATATTACCTCTGTATTTTCTTGAAAAGCACTCTCAAAAATTGATTTATTTTTTGAGATTGGTAAATCCATAACTAGATCGGGTGCAATGGGCTTCTTTTCGTATGGCAAATTGTAGCAACTTTCCTTGGATGTACCGCGTGATCTTACTTCCCATAAAAATTTATTTTTTTGGAATTCACTCAAATTCTTCAAATCCTCTTCGGTTGTGTCGTCAATTTTAATAGAACATTCAAAATCCTCTGTAGGTTGAACACTGTCAACATTAACATTTACCGAGGGTATGTTGGATATGACTGAATTATCTACTACATCTGTGTTTCTTTGCAATATTTCGATGCTGTTTTGGTGAGTGTTAATGGTTTTTTTATTGAAATCGGAAATACATTGCTTTGACTCCGGTGCCGGTAGACGCTATAAGCATTAAAATAGTAATTGGTTTATATTTCAACATAATTTAATTCATAGTTCAGTCGACAGTGGCCGACTTATACATTACCTATGTCTATGGTCTATTAGAGGTCAAACGAAGTTTATTTAAAACCTTCATATATGATCAAAATAAAAAATAAATATGTCCGTATAGAAATTCTTTCAAATCTTGCAATTGTTAATAGTGAATTTGAACTTATTGTAGAATTTAAAATTTACAGTATAAGCATAAATTAATTTGTTTAGAGGCTTTAATGAAAAAATCGTAAATAAGGAGATCATAATACTACTCCATCAACAGTAAATTATATATATGATCTTCAAATTTGAATTAAACACTAATATTGTATGAAAATATTAAAAAATATGTATATTAACAGTATTTTTCCCTTAAAATTTCTAAATTTGTATAATCAGTAATATAGATAGAGCAAGTTTCGTCTTCAATAGAAGCGATTAAATCTCCTATGTACAATTTTGCAAACAACATAAAATGTATAATGCTAATTTTACACGGTCGTTTCAAGTACCTCTAAATTGTCACAGGTGTTTACAATCTGTATTTCGGCATGTTTCTCGTAGTCATTTAATGAATTATGTTCATAAAATTCATTATCGGTTCCTGAATTGTATGTTATTGGATCAATATTAGGCTGTAAATATACGTGACAATCATCTTTTGTGGTTTCTGTTTGAATTTCAACAGTCGGCTCGTTCTCAACATTAATATCCCTATGGTTGTATTGTTCAATAGATATTTTGTCTCTGTCTTCCCCTCTGTGTATATAAATTTTAATATTATTGTTTTATATGATATCTTTAATTTTCAATATACTCGTATATGAACATACTTGATTCTAAGCGATATATATTTATCTGGTATTAGTCCTTCTGTTCCATTTAATGCTCCGTGCCACCAATCATTAGATACCTGCAAATTTTGATATTAACTTCTTTAATATTATATAATACAAGACATACCTGTTTTCTTAAGATTACTATATCTCCTTTGCGAATTGATAATTCACGATTCGATCGTGCTTTAAAATCGAACTGAACTGTGGCTTCCAGAGTTTCTGATTCTGTACAAGAGAAGAAATTTTGATATGATTATACTTTATTTATTAGTCTTAAGTTAATATTTTAAACAAATATAAATTTTTTTTCGTACAGATTTCCGTTGGATAGCTTACTATTATGGTTAAAATAATCTCTTGGACGTACTGTATTTTGAAGCAAAACATTATTGAAATAGGTGCGAGAATTACCCTATCTCCCAAATTAATTATTTTAGTTATTCTAATCGATTTCTTTATTCTCTTTAAAAAGGTAAAAGTCTTTTAGGCCGTCTGCTACACTTAACATTATATATCCATATATGTGACCTGGTCTACGAAAAGGGGGCTTAGGTGCGAAAACTAGTTTTCTGGGAAAAGCTGTTAAAAATAAACAACTCGTTTCGTCAGTTATCTCATTAATTGTTTTTTTTTTTTTTTTTGCACCTAAGCCCCCTTTTCGTAGACCAGGTCACATATATGTTTTTTCTAGTGAATGATATCGTTAACGCGAAGAATAATTTCATTGGCAATATTTTTGCAATAAAGTATTGCGGGCTGGAATGATTTCAAATGTCTTCAGTTCTTAGCTCTCATTTGAAAATTTATAGAATATTTGGAGACTTTCGTTAAAATATAACTAGTTATGTGTTCTGTAAAGGTACATGAGAAATATTTTTTGATTACAACTTTTTTTAATTCTTACCATCTTCGGAGGGGCAAATTTCTGAGTCCGGATCTTCGGTCACATTATCAACAGGGGATTCACCAACAAAACTACAGATTTGGTAAAGTCGTTAGTATAATTGATAAGATTGAATAAATATGCATCTTACATATCCATAAAAGGTTCGTGAGATATATATTTTTCGTATTCTAAGCCTACTAAATCAGGTGGAAAAATATCATCGTGGTATAATATCATACATTTAATAAGCTCGTTTATCTGATTTTGGTATTGAACTTGATCTTTATCTTCCGGCGCAGGCATGAGAGTCGGACCGAAACAAATAGCTAAATTAAATGCATCCATCATGTTCTCATCCGCATATTCCGATAGACTATAAGAAAATCGTTATCACAGTTATATAAAACAATATAATCATTTTGGTAAACTTACTGATTTAGAAAAGCGAATAAATAACGAATAACTATTAAAACCGTTGGAGAAAGATTGCTTAAAAAATTTCTTATTGCTGTTATGATATCCTCTTTTGAACGTATTTCTAAAAACACAAATAAAACAATATTTATATAGCATCATTTTCAGTCACTTAAAAACCAAAATTGAACTCAAATACCTGCAATAGACACAAAATGTTCGAAATATACTATAGGAAATAATGGCTCCCTCAATTCTCGCAAGTACAGCTTTAAAAGGCCAGCAACGGAATTAATATCCGACGCGTCGTTTGTATCTGCAAGCGGATCTTCGCCCCTTTCAAATGCTTCTCGAAAATTTGAAATTTCCACTTGGGAACCGGAAACTCTAAATATTCCTTGATGATGTAATCCTGGAATAATATTTTGAAATAATTTATAAGTTTTACAACTAAAATCGTTGATTTCTTACCATATAAATTAATGACACGTATGCAGCTACGCATAACGAGTGGTACCTCCTCGTTGGTAAATTCTAAATACTCTTCTAAGGAACCGCCAAATAATTTTGGTTGGCCAGTAATATTAACACGTCCAATTCGCTTCCGGGTTGATGTTATGACTTTCGTTTGAGAAGGTATACAACATGAATTGTTCTTAACTAAAACGTTTCGTATAAATTCAGCCTTTGCGCTTAAACGTGCTATGCGTGAAGTTCCGTTTATATATTCTCGAATTTTCTACAATAACAATAATAATTTATAGGAAGAAAATGTGTTCTACAACTTACCATTATGTAATAATCTTCGATGTCCTGCTTTTCAGCTTTTAACTTAGGCGTAATATTGCTGTTGGGTGTCTTATGTATATAGTGTCTACCTTCAGTGAAAATATCGCTGGTGTCATTGTCCTTGTTATTATAATGTTCCAAGAGTTTCGTTTCAGCTGTCTCGAGTGACTTCCAAACTTCGTCGCATTCTATGCGAAGATCTCGCAACCTTTGACCTAAAGTTTCTAATCTTTGTTCCATATCTAAATGTAATTCTTTTTTTATATCCATTTCAATTATTTCAGTCTGATCTTGTTGGCATTGCAATTCTAAACGTTTAGGTATTATAAACGCTGCATGATGGTGTTCTAAAAATTTTTGTTTATCAGCTCGACAATCGATCGAGTGTATTAAATGTGAGAGATTATCTGCTTGTTGAAGAATTGCCCTCGATCGACCCTGGTCTGCCGAAACATGCATTAGTATCGCTTTTGAAATCATAGATCCAAATCCAAGATCCATACACTAATGAAAAAGTGAACCTTATTAAGGATAAGTGTTATTAAAGGTTAATGTATCTTACATCTATTAGATCACACAAATCTTCTACAAAATATTTATGTATCGTAGTATTTGAAGCTTCCAAACATAACTGGTATTCAGTTTTAGCTTTTAGCGCTTTCAGTCTTGCATCTTTATATTTTGTATCCCTCTGAAATTAAAGACAAATGTTTTATATATATCTACTACAGTGACAAAAATAACTTGAGTAAAATAATGCTTTACCTTGACTATTTCTTTTTCGGTAAGTTTATATTTCTTATTTCGTTCCAGTTTTTCTTTTGCAATTGTCTGCTCCAATTTTTTTCTCTGGGCTTCTGCAGTAACCAACTTTAGCTTGGCTGATTTACATTCACTCTACAGAAAAAATATACATAGGTACAACGTTATTAAATATTATAAAAAAAAAATCGTAATTCAAGATCCGTCTAACCTCGTATCTTTGATACGTTTTCATTGTCGTATGAAGTTCTTGAAGTAAATGTTGAATATCTTCGTGAATTTCATATCCTATTAATTTAACCTATTTAGAAATTACGAAAATAATTCACATTAGTAAAAAAATAAAGAGCTACTTATCAACCAATATTTTCACCTTTTTATATATCCTCTGAACATCTTCAATAGTGGTCTGTAAACTTGCAACAATACTTATGGAATATAAGTCGGCCAATATTGCGTGATCTTTTGATAAAGACTGAGTTTCCTTAACTAAATGTTGCCAACACGCAAACGTTGAAAATATTGGCCAGTGATCTCTTCTATAATAAAATAAAATAAAACTACCGTTAAAATTTAAATTGAATTCGATAAATTAATATGGATACAGGATTAAAAATTTCGGGTCTGATTGACCAATTATGCCAACTACATAAACCATTTATATAATACAGATTAAAAACTTAGTTTTTCTTCACTATACTAAAATATATACATATAAGGTGAAATAAAATAATGATTTTTTTAAAGTACTTTTGTTTCTGTTCCTTGTGTTTTAAGAGCAATCCACGTGCAAACTTCTCTAAGCTTTTACTGTAGTCTAACTCTAATTCCCCACGACGGCGAAAGAAATCTTGTATTTCTTGAATTAATCCAATTTGTGACTCCACTCTGGTATCAAGACAACGTAGTTGTTCATTAAGTTGCTGACGAATACCTAGAAATATTAATAGATTCGGTATAAAGTACTTTTATTAGCTTGCGTTGGAGTTGTTTTAAGCAAAGCAAAGCAAATGTTAAAACAAAAATAACTTCCTAGTTGTTCAAATTACGTTACATCAAATACAATTAATAGTCACAACAAAGGTTTGAAATAAATGTGATATGAATACTGCTAAAATTCTTTTTAAATTACTTACTACTGAACATAACGATCTTTCTTGTAGATCCCACTCTTTTCATTGGGCTCTTTATATCCTGATCCTTTTCACCCATTTTTATATGATCATCAAAGTCTAAAATATAGAAGAAAAAAATTAATTTTTAAATTCACTACTAAGCTTTGTTCATTGAGATCCTATTTGTATATTCGAAGAATATACCATCGGTCTAAAAAGATAGTTGGCAACTCTACATAGGACATACAGACAAAATCATTTCACTCCTCCTTTTTTATAATCTTTAAATCTTTGCATAAATAGCAATAATTTCTTGCTACTACTATTACGAGTATAACATACATATACGGAAATAATTAGATTAATGAATTTGACAAAACGAATTATGGGTAAACAAAACAAAGAAATTACAAATATTGTAAACAATTCAAACCGGTTCATCCCATAATGTATTGTAGTATTAGTAGCCTTTTAACCAAAAGTACAAACAATGAAATTGTCGATTATTTTTTAGCTATTATTTAAGTTATTACTTTTCAAAAATTAAAACAAATAAATCAGGGATTTCCTAGAATAGACTTACGAATCTTAGGAATATGTATACGCTTCTAAAATTGTTTTTACGGTAGCGTCATATTAGTGCGATACCAAGTATGATATGGAAAATGAAACATATTTGGCCTGAAGAACACTACAGAAGGTATTATATATTTATTGATTTTTATAAAATATGTACTTAATAAAAGAGAGACAATTGCCGTAGACCAAATTATTTAACTACATTCTTTGAACTTCTTTTCATATCATATAGTTCACGTTCTCAAATTCGTGTACGTAGTGTACAAAAAAATTTACTAGCTAGATTTTACTCTTATTTATTTTATTATTATTTTTTAACATTTCTATTAAATTATGAATATTTACATATATTTCCGAAAATAATGTAATAATCGTTTGAAACGGAGCGCTACGCGCTAATGAGAATGATTGCCGATGTGTTTCCCCTCATCGTTGCTTTGCCTACAAAAGCTGGTTTGAGCAACAAAAATAGTTCATACCTGAACATACTTCTCTTACCCTAGTATATGTAGTAGCTACTACAAAGAAGTAGTGACAAATAGTTGGCGTACTTTCATTCTTGATTCTTGCAATTTCGGTGTTTGAAAAGTTACGCTAAATTGTAAACAATTTTATTTCTTAAAATAAATAATTCTTATAATATGATAGAGGAACTAATTCTGAAGACAAGCTGCACATATTGGTATCAACTAACAATTATTTGGGCTACGCAGAGAATAATACGTTGCGCGGTAAATACATATGTACATATTTCTTTACGTATTTAAAAAGAAGTTTGAACCTCATTCAGTTCTCCTAGTGGATGATAGCTTTATAACTTTTGAAGAAATATTTCAAATGGCTGTGCAGGAAGATGTAGACTTCATTTTATTCAGATGCTATTTATTTCACGATGCAGTTCCCAGCCAGAACACACTGCACAAGTAAGTTATGTTTTATAGGCTTTTTTAAATGCATGAATTAGTTTTTTGTTACATTGAATATTGCTGAATGTTATTTAAATTAAATATTTTTGTGTATCTTTTTATATTCTTTTCACCATTTTCTAAAATACTCTTATTATACTATGCATATTTCCATAATACATACAAAAAATAGATAACAAAATGTAAATTTCCGAGCATTTCGCATAAATTGCAAAAAAAAAAATCGATTGATGGGACTAACGGTATTTTGATTTTCGTTTATGCCTTACCTTATCTTAGCAATACTTTCCAAAGAATTGCAAAATTGTACTAATAAAGCTACATAATAGGAGGATTACGTTGCTCTTGCAAAACCCTTGCATGGTGCACGTATTGCACGAAGTTTAGAATTTTCCAATTGGGACAACGACAAAACAACAACACATACGCAAAGAAATAATTGCAACCCTATGTCAGCTGTCATTTTACCTAAAGACATATTTGAATGCAGAAAGTGTGCCAATCACAATGTCATTTACAATAAATTGACCGAATCAGCTGTTCACAAAACCGTTAAAAACCATGAGAAAAATAAAAATTGTAAAGAAACCCCCATTTTATTTAGTGCTCCTGATTTTGGAATATTAAATTATGTAATTGAAACATATTATGTGATCATTCTTTCTTTATTGAATTCCACAATATACATACACTTACAAATACTCATGCATAAGTACATGTATGTGTATACCATGATTCAATTATGAAAGATTGATTAACATCAAAATCAGCCGTTTTCTTTTGATTCGTTTTGTTTTATGATTCAAAAGTAAATTTTTCCAATAAAGTCAACCTATGAAAAGGAATGCCGAGTTTCCTAGGAGTGACAGGTTGCGAAGTAGAACACTAAGCGTATCACCCGAGCACGTTCAAATTGAATCAAACGATAAAATTTGGGTTACGCATTATTAACATTCTTTTGGTGTTGCCCATTCCGTTTACATGAATGAAATTTCTGACATTCCTTTCATATAATCTTAAATTTCGTCCTAACTACTAACTAACTAATTTATTATAACAATGAACAAAGCAATCGACCTGCTGGTCATACACTACGCCCCACTTGCTTATATCGCCTGGATGCAACAGGATTCAGTGGAAGGAGAACTGCTGGAATACCGCGCTCTGAACATTAAAAAAAATGTCTCTTGATGGTTCCGATTGAAGATTTCCACATCGAGGTTGAATGTTCCCCATCACAGAGCACATAGCGTGCCTCCCATTTACTTATTTTACATACCATAGCCAACATTAAAATCAAAGAAAAATCTTGAGGGTCACAATTATCTACATTCCATCTCAATTTACAATATGTAAAGAATTAAATTATCTGTCCATTTTAAAAACTAATTGTCTGTCATTTCGGCATAGTTGGTGGCTTAGAGGATTTAATAATCCGATGGCCTGGTGCTGAGGGTGAGAGACTCAGTGGGGAGGGCATATCATGACGTTTATCTTGTATTGATAAAGGAAGAAATTGTTGTTGACGCTTCTTGTTCAAGTTGCTTATATTGTGATTATTTTCACTTTTCCCAAAGAGGATAGCTAAATGAACCGCACAAAATAAACCCAAGCTCTGAAAAGTGAAATGGGATTAGTGAAATTTTAAATAATGTTTCAAGAAATAAAAATATTTACCTGCACAACAGCTATGGTTGCAGAACCTAATGAAGTAAAAAGTAATCGATTTCTAATTTGCTCAGATACAACCGATAAACAACCTCTTTTATAATGAGTGTCACATGCAGATTCATAAGCATGTTCTGGTCGAGAGCAACAAGACCACGGCAGGGACAGCCGACGGTAATCTAAGGGTCCGTCTACTCCGCAACACTGTAACTATAAAAAAAAGGAAATAGGCTATAGTAACTTTTTTTCGCTGTATAGATTTTATGAAACATTTTACTACGGGGTAAAAAATTCCACTTTTTGCTTGCCAAAAATAGAAAGTAAAATTTGGCAATTTAAATTCAAAACGATCCCAATAGATTATTGACTACATACATACGTAAAATAAATAAAATTTTGAAAAAGGACATTGCTTTGCTAATGAAACTTTGTGGATATTGTCTTGTCTTCATTCGATCGCCTACATCAAGTTAAAAAAAATAGCTAAATTTTATCTCTTTCACAAAAATCAAAATCCTGATATTTTAACATTTTTTTCGATGAAGAACGTATTTTATAGAATATATTTTTCCCCTTAATTTCAAGATTTTTAAAGTTGTTTTCTATTTTAATTGACATCTATCTTTAAAACGCAATTTCACTTGCCTGACTAGAGATTGTTCAAATTTTCCAAATGTAATTTCAGTTTCAACTATCAGAATGTTCAATTTTCTATCGATTGACTTTTTGGGATTGTGGTTAATAGTAGTTTCTAACTCGCTGATTTCTTTGCGGGGGGTTCGTATATAATTTATTATAAAAACACTTAAATCTTTATACGCCAATTTTATAAAATAACATACAAATAAGTATTGTATATACATATAAGATATACATACATATATTTATAATGCCTTACCTGCGATTGCATACGGTTCCATAAATGCAAATTGTCAACCTTTGTCCTAGAAAATTTGTCAAGAAATTCAACGAACGAATCATCTATAAAAATTTCCACTGATGTTGGAAGGCTCTCACGCATTGCCAACGACCAGCCACATATGAAGAATTGAATGCAAATGCACGCCACCAATGCCGCTATGAACTATAGATTTGAAAAATTAAAACAATTTTTGCCACATTAAATAAACGTCCCTTATGGAGTGAACTATTTTCTTGTTACCGTTCCTAGTAGACATCGTTTTCTTTGATTTGTAGCTTGACATCCCATCCAACAGAGGAGAAATGTAATTGGCCCTAAACACAATAGAATGGCAGCTGGAGCCCATAATTTATTTTGGACAATACCGTAATAACCAGAATGACCCCATAACAGAATTGTACCAACTAGTATTTGGGCAGCACCAGTTACCTGCAAATTACTATATTATATTACCGGATGTTCGTGCATACATACATACATATGTATGTATGTATATATAGATAATAATTTGTATATGTCATATATCGTAGGTTTGCAAGTATGTGTACAAATAAACTGGTTACGTTATAAAACCAATGAGTACTTGACCACTGTAAATAAGTAGTTTAGTTATTATAATTGATGATTGTTCATTTATTTAATGAAATAATATTATCAATTTAGACTTGAGTTTATTGTAGCAAATCGACCTTCAAAGTGTTTAGTACTCATTACTTTGCCATATCCATAAAAACCTTAATATAGTTAGTTTACATACCATTAAGAGCACGACGTAGCTGTAAACTAAATATTTAAAACATTTAATCCGCTTTGTTAATGCCATATCATATGTCGACGCTTGCACTGAACGCGAATTTTGGGTGGTAATTCATTTACAAATTTAGAGGAATACAATAATTATCCAATGCAAAACTTTTCGCGCTCGCAATTGAGTCTATTTAAAAGGTTTCCAATCAAAAAAATTGTCTCAACATTTTGAATTCTATTTTAATACTCCAGTATTATAGTATAGTAATTCGCAAATTATATTTCAGTTTGCTGTGATTATTATGTATAAGAAAGCACGATAAGTGAAATCAGTTTGATAAACTGTTTGACTTTTCCTGTGCTTGTGTTGCTGTCCTTCAAGCTTGCTTCTTTGCACACTCACTCACTTATGTGCAAGTGACGTTCTTCTTAAGCTTTTCATATTATCTATAACTTTTCGCAACTACAATCTAATGAATCAAAAACAAATGGTGCCATATTTAAAATATGAAAAAGAGGTATACATATGTATACATTTGTACATACATATATCGAATTTATAGAAATAAAATAATTATTGAGATATATTGTATTTAATTTAAATGCTAATTATGCGTTTTGAAAAAAAAAAATGAAAACTTTCAAAACCTTTATATTTTACTATAAGTTTTCTAAATCAAAATACCATTAGTCCATACTACATTTTAATAAGTTCAATTTAAGAAAAACAAAAGAAATATTCTAATTATATTCATATGTATGTACATACATATGTATATGCATATATGTATGTATGTATCTTTGTATAGATGTAAATATTTATTTATTTCAATGTAATAAAATCAGTGAATAAAATTGTGAAACTTAACATCCATTCATCTTAAGTACTATATCGTCACCTAAAATGCAAAATAACGTAAGAACATTTCGAAAATTTACACGTGAATGAAACACGAAATAAAATGGAACAAGAGTGAAAAAAAATTTAAAATTGGTTAAACTGGTTTATATTTGAGCACAGAACCTGAAAATGTTGGACATATGTAATATTATGTATTATATATAATTTGAAGTAGTGAGTCGTGATCAATAAGATATTCAATTTTGAATTTTTTGATGATACATTATTTTGCATTTTAGGTGACGATATATTGGTTTTTGTTTATGTGCTTATATTGTCAAAATAAACTAATTCCATTGAAATTTTGGCAATCGTACGCAAAATGTTGTCTTTAACCCAGCGTACTGGTTCTTCATCGACGGCTAATGTGATCAGCCATTTTGTTTCTCTCCCTACTCTATAACTTCCTTCTTACCCATAAAAACAAAAAACTTTAGAAGTTTCAAGCGCATTTCAATATCAATTTGAAAGGATGGAAAATATGTCTTTTTAAATAATAGCACAAAAAACAATGAAGATCGGAGAACAAAGAATTATCCACATCAAACATTTTGATGAATTAATGGTATGGCAATGGTAGAGGATCTTTATGGAAGCTAATAATTTTTTGATAAAAATAAGAGTTTTTCCCTTACAGCACAGCCTTATTATTTCAGATCTAGGCAGAGCCAACGCAAACTCAGCATCCACTTATTGGTGAGCGTGACCGATATATACAGAAGTATGAATATTTCAATAGAAAACCGTCTTATTGACTTTTCTTATTGGAAAATGGATCAAATGAAAACTACATTATCCACTAAACAGCAACATTACAAAATGTAATATACCTTTCATAACGATGAACAAATATATACAATTGCATATGTGACTTGCTGTAAAATAATTAAAAAAGTTGAATAACATTCATGTACGTGTACTCATACTTATAAGTTCAATTATATTTAATCAAACGATACACACATTTAGAATACATGAATGTGCTTTAAAATAGAAATAGTTAACAAACACATTTAGTATTTTGATAAACGTCTGATATAGTTATAAGTTGGCGGCAATAATGTGAGTCATAGGTGTTGATGACGTTGCGATTGGTATCAGACGTTCTCACAACGCACTTAGCAGAGTATTTATAATAATATACATATATGTATGTACGTATCTTAATTAATTTCGGTTCTAATATTATACTTCCTTACATTACATACATTCCATAGATGTATGTATTTTTGGATTGCGATACTAAAATATAGCCCCTAAACAACATATTTGTAAATCAGGAAATGTTTCGCTTATGTTGATCACACCTTATGTGATCAATATTTTAAATTTATAATAGTAGGATCAACATAAGCGAAACATTTCCTGATTTACAAATATGTTGTTTAGGGGCTATATTTTAGTATCGCAATCCAAAAATACATACATCTATGGAATGTATGTAAATAGATATACACACTTTATATATTTTATATGAGCTTAGGTTTGTATATATGTACATACATATGTATGTATGTATACCATATATAGCATAATTAAACTGCTAATGCAACTATGTTGATTAAAGGACTTTCAGTATATAGACATTTATATTAGTGCTATAGTAAATAATATATAGATATTAATACATTATGTTAATGAAAGTAATTTTGAATTTGATGTTTTTTTGAAAATATTTATTGGTAAATGTTTCAAATATATGTATATAAATTAACAATAATAAATTTCAATGTATTTCTAAAATTTCTTATGACTTAAAACTGCTTCTTATTGATCGTTTAGGAATGAAAATATTCTTTTATTTTTGATATATTCACACAGAGAGATACATACTTTCATACGTATGTCAAATGTGTATGATTGTAATTTCAGATTGGGAAATAATATTTTTGTGTTTGCCAAATATTCCTTAAGATTTCTCATATGTACCAAATGCATTTAATATGTACATATATACATACATACAAACGCAGCTATAGATGCCTATGCGAAAGTAATATAGGGGAATTGTACACGTAGAAAAGCTTAAAATAAAACATTGAAATTTATTAAGTTTGTGGAAAACTTTTAAAAATAGATTTTCCTTATTCACCAAAGCTACCACTTTCGATATTTTAACTTTAGTTGTTATAATCTATTCAAATAATAAGGAAATAAATAAAACTTATGAGTAAGATCATGACATTTTTTGAATATTTATTGTGCTTCTAAATATTTATGGATGAGTAAACGACTATTTCTTCATACACCTCATATAGTTTGGGTACAAAAGCTTTTTCTCTCAGTATAATATGCCTTAAACGAAGAGAGGGTAAACGAGAAAAAATCAACGAGTCTCTTGAACATTGGCCATCTCTATCTAATAACACAAAATTCAGATACGTTGTGCCGTGTGCACTCACAAATATAGACTACCTGCGTGCAGCAACCTTTCAGTTCATTTAAGATCGTTGCTAATCGAGGAAAAGTACTTTGGCGCGGTGCTCCGATATATTTCACCTAGTTTTAAAAATTAAATAAGAAAAAATTCCAGTTACCTAAGGTATGATTATGAGTTTTATCCTTAAAAAAAATAGGAATAATTTTACTCAGTTAATAGAAAGTGTTTTTGGAAGGAACAATAAATCATTGTGAGGAAATTGACTGAATCAACTTTAAAACAAAAAGATTAAAAATGCTCTGATATGCTTTATAATTTAAATATATTAATTTATAGATATAAACATGCCGTTCACACCTGTTGAAACACCTAAATGCCCAAAATGTGGCAAATCCGTTTATGCCGCTGAAGAGAGAGTAGCTGGTGGTTACAAGTTCCACAAAACCTGCTTCAAATGCGGTAAGGCGATCTGACTCAACATTGCCGATATGCAAACGTTTGATTGATTATATTTCTATTTTTTCAACTCAGGAATGTGCAACAAAGCTTTAGACTCCACGAACTGTACTGAACACGAAAAAGAGCTGTTTTGCAAAAACTGCCATGCCCGTAAATATGGCCCAAAGGGTTATGGTTTCGGTGGTGGTGCTGGATGTTTGTCAATGGATACTGGAGCACATTTAAACAGAGAGTAAGTATATTTCACCATTCTTCATTCTTAACTTCGTACATAAATGATTAAATTTGTCACTACTTTGGAGCTATTTGTAATACCTAATATAATACATTGTAAAAATATCATAACTTTATGTATTCATGCGTGTTTTTGCGAAATGTGGCAAGAAAATGTTAAATATCGAAAGCTTAAAGCTAACCGTAGAATATTGTATTTAGCAAATACACATATCTTAATGAAAGCTTTAATTGTATGCAATGTATACAATATATGCTACATTATTTTTACACATTTGTGTATATACATATATGCATTGTAAGTAGAAAACGGCAGAAGTATTCATGTAATGCATGTATTTGTTTTCCACACATTTTCTATAAATAGATTACTTCTAATTGCTTATGTATCTATATACATATGTATGTTTACATTTTGTCATTAATCGAAAACTAGTTTCGTCCATCCATATTTTCATTTACAAAACTATTGCCATAATCAAATATTCGTAATATATAAAAAGTCCATACGAATATTTCAACGAAATAAATTTCTATCTAAGTGATATTTTTCACTTTACCAATGTGTGTATTTGCGAAAATACTCACAAATGTATTGCCTTGTAGCTCTGAACGGCACACTTACATATTATATACATATATGAATATGTGCTAGCTGTATTTAGAAAACATATAAAACATTGTTCTTCATTTCGATATTCTCCCATTGTAAACTACTATAGATATTCGGAACACTTTCGATGCGATATAAATAAATAATGTGTAAATATACAAATATCTAGAGTCATAGGAAGAATAAAAGGATTAAATTTTCATTTAATATTAGTTATTTTTAAATAAATGAAAGGAAAAGTATATTTTCATGCTTGTGCCTTAGCATAAACGTAAAAACTTATAAAAGTTCACATTAAAATTTCAAAAATAATTTCAAAATGCCTATGCGTCATGCTTTAACTTTATTTTAGAATATTTGAAAACACATATGTTTTCCTTAAATTCAAACATATTATTATTTTTTCATATTATCGCAGCAACTAATTTACATGGCGAAAGATAGACGCAGCGATGGAGTTCAGGATTCAAATGTTCTGTCGTGTTAATGTGAACACCTTTCCCGTTTAAATAGTCTACTACATGTTCCAATGTTTTATTACATGTCGCCTCGAAATGATATTAATAATTGTTTTTTTTTTTTGTATTGATGAATATTTCATAAATATATGTATGTCTGTATTTGTGAAATGTTATTAAAAAACTATAAATAAAAATAAAAATGGATTTTATTTACGAAAAAACTTGTATTACACATTTTTACAATGGGAGATAGCTATTATTTTTAAACAAAACGCTGATTAATCCAAATGTTTATATGTATGTATACATGTATACATGGATATAAGTATGTTATTGTAACCAAGGCATTTTTTCTAATATGAGCAAACGAAACCTAACAAAATGCCTATGTACATAATATACCGTTGGTTATTAATTTTATAATTTTTCGGATTTCATCTAAGATGATATCGCCAAATCATTATTGATATTAATATTAAATTTTTAACTGGATCTTAATTTATATAACTATGTACATACATACAAGGTGTGCCGGAGGATCCATTACCATGCAGCAGTCATAGCCTTTGATGGTAACATTGTAGATTCTTATATAAAACTAATAATGTACAACCATTATAGATTTTGTGCTAGTATTGAGAGTAGTATTTTGTTTACTTCCTTAATGAAAAAACATGTTGTTAAAAATGTTCCAAAATGTTTAATGTATAAATTATAAAGTGAAATAAATCATGTAATAAGGCTTTACAAAAATACAAAAGCAATTTTACATGCTTAACAATGTAATGTTATGTAGACGCATGTAATCGTTTTTAAAATATTAAAAAGTTTTTTGTGAAGATTATTTTATGTCAATACAAATATAAATAATAATTTAAGCATTTCTTTAATATTTAATTATAGTGACATTGATGGTGTACGTAATGGTGCGCGCTTAGAGCCACGAGTAATTGCTAAAGCTCCAGAAGGCCAGGGTTGTCCCAGATGCGGTGGTTACGTATATGCGGCCGAGCAAATGTTAGCACGAGGCAGAGTAAGTTAATTAGAATCATTTGTTTCTATAATTTTTTTTAATAAAGAATCAATTATTTGAAATTACACTAAAATATAAGCAGTGCAAAAGCTTACTAAAACAATCCAAATCAAACACTTAAACATATATTAATATGTACCATCATAGATTTTAAATCTAATATAATATTTAAATCGTTTATTTGCATTGAACATGTCAAATAACTAGGGATATCATAGACGATGCTTCAAATGCTTGCTTTGTAACAGAACACTCGATTCTACAATGCATTGCGATGGCCCTGATAAAGATATATATTGCAGAGGTATACATTTTAATAATGTTAAAATCAGTGTCAATTGTTTTCTTTAGATTGCGGCTGTTTTTAAATTATAATTATATACGTTCATAATATATGTAAATGTGTGTGTTGAGAAATATCCGGTGCTCAGTTATACCAAAACATCAATAATTCTATGCGTATGTATATAATATTTATATGTAAAACGTGTTTTAATTATAAATTTTGAAGGGATACTATTGAAGTTTTATATGTAAATGTTTTCTAAACACATGCACCTCATATGTCAACCATTTGGAAATATGTATTAACGTTAACACGCAGTTTATGAAAATATTTTTCTATTAAATGATATCGTTATTTTAAAATTGAAACACTTAAAACCAATTATTTAATAAATCAGTTTTCAATATCAGACAATTTGGAAGCTATTGCTAATACCCATTCATAAGCAAATTTCAGTGCCAGCTCGCCATTATAACCCTATATACACATGTTCCTCCTTCCCTCATTTACAATAGCTAAAAAATAATACATTCATATGCATCTACCTTTATAAGTAAATACATTCATAGGGCACTACAAGAGTAAATAAATTCCTTCTGCATTTCATAATTAACCTTATATTTTTCAACAGCAATGGCACAAGGAGTGTTTTAAATGTGGAAACTGTTCCAAAGGACTTGATTCTATCCTTTGTTGTGAAGGTCCAGATAAAAATATTTACTGCAAAGGTATTATTTAAATAATATTGCATACAAATTTTCACACATTGTTACATTCAAACAAAAAACAAAGTGACTTTTCATATTTCTCCAGCTATATAGTACATTTAAATTACAATTTTTAATTAGTAAGAAATAAGTGTACACAGCATTAACTGCTTATGTATATACATATAAAAATTTCATCATTCGATTGTGACAGACAAAATGGGCGCCTGTAGAGACGTTCAACACTGGATTTCCTCACCCTTCTTATAGCTTGCTTGTTAACACTTTTATATAATATTATATTTGAAGCAGACTCCCGTAAGTCACTGGAAAAATATCAAGGATACTACTTCTACGTTGAATATATGTACGTATTTAGCTGGAGAAATGTTTAAGCACACCTAAAATATAAATTAAATGTATATGCACATTTACATTCCGCCCAAACCTTGTGTTTTTCCTTGCACAAAATTAGCTTGTTATGCAAAGAAATTCGGACCTAAAGGCTATGGATATGGTCAAGGCGGTGGAGCTCTTCAGTCCGATTGCTATGAAAATGGGTAAGTTTTTAACAGCATGCTATCATTTGATGTGATATTTATATGTATGTTTCTATATATATGTTCTATATATGTATGTACGTAAGTATACATCAGAATGAGTTCAAGTTAATGTATGGGGGTAACATCTACACATACATAAGTATAAATAGATTTTAGTGTTGTTTCCCAAGACTTAGCAATTTAAATTTATCAATATTTGTTTTTGATATTATAATAAATACAGGGTGTTATGCTCAGAAGTTTGGCGCCAGGGGTTATGGTCATTTAGGAATTTCTTCTATGGGACTTATGTCTGACATAAGAGACGCCGAGTGGCAAAGGTATACATGCCTACATGTGTAGTTTTTTTATTATACGTAGTACATTCGAATGATTAAAAAAAAAGATGATAACTTAAATCGCACTTGCTTCCACTGATGGAAAAGTCAATATAATTCTAAAAAACAATTAAAGTTCAGAACATATGAATTAAAACATGAATAATTTTCTCTCTATATCCTCTACATATATAACACTTATTCATATATTTTTTATAATCCATAAATATATATATATATTTTTGTTTGAATATATGTATGTAAATGTCTTACAGCGACTTGGCACCAAAAGTAGCAGATATAGATGTTGGAAAGATTCAAGCACGTGCCGGTGAAGGTTGCCCACGATGTGGTGGCGTTGTCTTTGCCGCTGAGTTGGTGCTCTCGAAGGGACGCGAATGGCATAGGAAGTGTTTTAAATGCAGAGATTGCACAAAGACGTTGGATTCTATCATTGCATGTGACGGACCCGACAAAGAAGTTTACTGTAAGACTTGCTATGGAAAAAAATGGGGCCCTCATGGCTATGGATTTGCATGTGGATCCAGTTTTTTGCAAACTGATGGCATGACGTTAGTAACAATGTTTGATCAGTAGCCATGAATAATTATAAACTATACAACTTTCAGTGAAGAACAAATTTCTGCTCAACGTCCATTTGTATGCCCTGACACCACGTCAATCAAAGCACCTGAAGGTGAAGGCTGTCCACGTTGCGGTGGCGCCGTTTTCGCCGCGGAGCAACAACTTTCTAAAGGCCGTATGTGGCACAAAAAGTGCTACAACTGCACTGAATGTCATCGACCATTGGACTCGATGCTTGCGTGTGATGGGCCAGACAAGGATATTTACTGTAAAGCATGTTATGGAAAACGTTTCGGTCCTAAAGGATTTGGTTATGGACACGCACCAACGTTGGTGTCCACTTCCGGTGAATCCACAATCCATTTGTAAGCCAATTACATATAAAAAAAATGAACAAACATGTATATATGTATATATATTTTTTTTTATTTCAGCCCTGAGGGTAAGCCGCTAACTGGGCCTCGTTCATCAGGAGGTTGTCCGCGGTGCGGATATGCCGTTTTTGCCGCGGAGCAAATGATTAGCAAGAGCAGAATTTGGCACAAGCGTTGCTTCCATTGCGCTGACTGCAGAAAATCTCTAGATTCAACCAATTTAAATGATGGTCCGGACGGTGATATTTATTGTAGAGCATGCTATGGTCGCAATTTCGGACCCAAAGGCGTTGGTTTCGGTCTCGGTGCAGGCACCCTTACAATGACATAAAGTACTTTTCCAAATATATTTACATACACATACAAATAAATACATATATGCATGCATATATATAATATTATAAATATATATATGTATATACATACATGTTGTGTGTGTATTTAAATATATCTAGAATATTATTGTGTATACATATAAAAACTAAACTATAATTAAAATCGAACTTAACGAAATGACTATAATTTTCAGCACGAAGTAGGTATTATATAATTAAAAACCGACAAAAATAACTAATCGATCTTTTTAAACGAAAACTCGCGCTACAAATTAGTTTACATCGAGGACGAAGTTCAATTCATTATTTATTTATTAATTTTTAAATAAATTATAAAAAAATGTGTATATATTGAGATGTTTATATTTAAACGTCACATATTTATTTGTTCAATTCATTCAATAACTTGTTGACACTGTTCTTATCTAAATATTACCGTGTATCAATAATTTGTAAGAAAAATGTTGAAATAAGCTATTGATTGACTTGCATTAATAAAATATGTATGTATATACACAATCATTTCCGAATACATACTCTATATTTAGAATTTTTTGTAATAAACGACAACAAAAGTGTATATATGTATGTACGCATAATGCAAAAGTTGTCGCCAAGTATTTATGTATATTAGTGCCTTTTGTATGATTGTGCGTATTTGAGAACAAAATAAATAACGAAGAACCCTAATCTTTTTTAAATATATATAAAAAAGAAAACTTGATATTTGTCTAAATATTTTTCTGGTGCAAAACACACACTAATTAGCATAAAAAAAGAGATCACAAACATAAATAGGTTATGCCAAGGTCCTGTCCGAGGGAAGGGTTATATAAAAATAAAACAGAAAATTTGCCCATAGGCGACATCTTCTCCACCGTAAAAATATTGTTCATCACTTTCAATTATAAATTCTTCAAATCTGTTGTCGTGCAACCTTGCCATCGCGAAATATCAAGGATCTATATTCAAGCTTGCTTCAGCCATGAAATAAAAAACTAAGGCGACCTAGGGTAAGAATGCGCCATCATTGAACTTACACACGTTCTCGACTATGCTAACCAACAATTTATTTGAACGCTACTTGCTAGATATAATGCTAATATTGGAAATGCAAAATTCTATACAATAAGCATTTGCGTACGTTAACATCGTTAGCCCAAATGTTCAAGTTCCGTTGGAATCCGCAAACACACTCATAGGGAATCCTACGTCCGTAAAAGTACTTCAATCCCCTAACGCTCTACATTTTATTACGAAGTTCTCTATAATTAAGTTCGCTTGTAAGGAAAACACATTTTTCTGTCATAATTTCATAATACAGATAATGGATAGCGTCGTGACGCAATGTGACAGGAAGCTCACATCCTTCAAAATTGCACTTCTTCTCTGGGAGCCACATTTTGTCGACTAGCATCGAGAAGCTCTAGCACCAGAGAGCTCTATGCAAGTGCAGTGGCACACCGCGTAATATGGATTCAGACATCCATGATAATGACAGAATCATCGTTATCCACGACAGGTCAGTGACCTGTGTGATAACTCACTAGAGAAACACAACAGAAACATTAAATTCACAGCTAATATGGTAAAGAAGGAGTTAATAGGAATCGGTACAAAAATTGTATTAGATGAAATCCTATGTCTCGACTAATTTCAACCAAATGCATGATATAATCCTCATATTATTAGAGTCGAAATTGTACTACAACATGCCTACTTCCCATATAATTTTAAGTTTCAGATGATTCTGTCTTTCAGTATATAAATCAAGCATCTACGCAGGTGTCGGAATGAAACTTTGGCAAAATAGTCCTTCGATATGTTCCATCTATTGCATAAAAATGGTCGAATTCGGCCCATACCTTTTCAAGCTCCAGGCACCGGCAGAAGCCAGACGGAATCTTTTCCCGATAATAATATGCCCTCGTGTAAAGTATGGGTAAAAACGGGTCAATATTTACCCTAGCTTTTTTGCATCTAATATAAGCTTTTTTAAGCTGTCGCTAACTTTACCATATTTATTGATCAATCTGTTAATCGGTCATTATGTGAAATATCTTCACAGAATTGAGTGGATACGTGTTCTCAAGTCTGCCATACATTCGCTTAATGCCAAGAGTTAACGTAATCACTACAGATCGTTCGGTTAGACTCTAACATAGCCCTTCTATTTTCTCTATAAGTCTTCTTCACTCATAAAATATATCTGTTACAGTTTGTCATATGTTATTCCGTTCTGTCCCAACCTACAATATTTATGAGCTACTCTCTTTATCAATTCATACGCTCAATTTAGTGATGGTTAAAAGTACCGCAACAACAATTTAGTTTTTTTTCGAGCAGGAATCGCAACAAATTAAGGAATATATTTCGTGTTTGATATTATTAGTTATATTAAATAAATGTACTGTATTATAATGCAAATTTGTACACAAATATTTGTATGTACAACGTTAGTAGTTTAGCGAAACCGTACACCGATTCAATAACAATAGTATTGTAAGACATTGTAATCGATTTTTGCACTGAAAAATGCAGTTATGTGAAATTCCCATTCCTAGGAATAATAAATAAATACATATAAGTATGTTTATTGTGAAGATCTACAAGAATGGTGATTTACATTTATAAATGCCTTAAAAATATTAAGATTTTGAATGTACATATGTATATTTTTACAGAGGAAACTTGTGCGATTTAGACGTTGGGTTTTATTCATATTAACAATATTTTTAACTACAATTAATCTACTGTGGACATATTGTTTATTGGACACGGAAATAAATTCGCAACGAATCAATAAGTCATTTAACAGAAATACAAAGCCATTGGTGGCAATAGAAAGTGTTAACGATGCCACCATGCCACCGCTCAATCGATCATTATTACAGAAAATGCCGAAGCATAATTTTAGGCTTGCTTTCGATAATATAAGTTTCGAAACTGGAAGATGGGACAATCTTCGCAATTATAAGATGTTTGATTTTGCTTTGATTGGAGATAAATTTATCAAATCTTCACACGAAAACATTGTATGTTTAGCTACCCAAAGTTCCGTGGAACGGTTGTATTCATTGACACAAGTTGCACATCAATGGAACGGGCCAATTTCAACCGCCGTGTACGTTGCCGGAGATGAAGAATTCTTCATTTTACAACACTTTGTGACATATATGAGACTCTGCTTCTCATTTATACGCGATAACGTTACTTTCCATATTGCTGTTCCAAATAATAAAGAACCAGTTCACGGACAAATTCCTAATCTCTTCAACAGCTTTGATTGTCAATACCCTGAACAAACGCTTCGCCATTTACTGAAAATACGCAATCCAGACACAATACGTTGGCGTTTAAAAAATGAATATCCGCAAAACCATTTACGCAATTTAGCTCGAAAAGGTTGTCAAAATAAATATGTATTTCTAACAGATATTGATATAATACCAAGCACAAATATGGTATCATTATTAAATAAATTTCTGCCGTCAGCAAAATGCAGCTATCGTTGCGCGTATGTTATACCAACTTTTGAAATAGACAACAGAGCTAAATTCCCTGCTTCCAAGCCAGAGCTTATGCGTTTATATAGAAAAGGTCTAGCACGCCCATTTCACGAAAAAGTGTTTATTTACAACCAGTACGCGACAAACTTCTCCATTTGGCTTAAGAATTCTACCAATGAAGATGAGCGGGCTCATATAAGTCATGTCGTAACAAATTTTGAGTTCTTGTATGAACCTTTTTATGTCGCTTTTGATGACGTCCCTGCCCACGATGAAAGGTTTATAGGCTATGGCTTTACCCGAAATTCACAGGTAAGACATTAACAGTATTATGATAAACTATTAATATAACTCATTCCGGTTTAAAATTTTTTTTTAGGTCTATGAAATGTATATTTCTGGGTACACATTTTTTGTGTTATCCCCTGTTTTTACTTGTCATTGGGGATTACAACAAAAAAAAGCGAGACCAGTTTGGCGAGAACAACAAAATAATCTGAATCGAAAGCGTTTTGAGATGTTTAAACATGAAATTCTCGCCCGATATAAAAAGTATTTAAACATTTTGTTTAAATTATCTTGAACTCATGAACTATTTTAATTTACAGAAAGACAACAAGGAAATAATTGACATAGTAGAAGTAAACTGGAAATAAGTGTAATGAAATTTTTTATCGATATGAATTTCCTGATAACGTTCTATAAACCTTAAAACAATTCCACATGGGACCATACTTCAGCCTACAAGTATGCATTCATATTTCTGCAGTTGTTTTAAAAATCAATCCAAATTATTAATACTATATTAATATTACATGTCCAAACTTCTGATACTTCAGTGTTATAAAATAAAAAGCGATGGTTACTACCAAGATTTTATTATGGTATATACGTATTAAACGCGTTTCGGAATGTAAATTTTATTTAGATGCATTGGTAAATATACCATGTGTTTTATACCCCTTTTATATTGTAAACTAGCTTTAGTATACATTTATAGAATATCGATATTTCAGTGCACAAATGTGTTAAGTAGGTGTATTTTCATAATTTGTTTTTACCATATCCTCGTATATTATAATACTTGAGCTGTTCTACACATTATACGGACAAATCGCATGCATGTACATTACATTGTGTTTACTGTGTATTGATTTGGATAAGTTTGTCGTATAGGTTCCGCGGCAAATGGAGTCACGAATTTTCCGCAAAACTGCAAAACTTGGGCAAATAAAACTAACTTAAAGCAAATGCACCCTGAGGTATCGATATAGTATCTATTGAAACATATTCGTAAGTGCATTTTATTATATTTATGAAATATGAAAAGTATTTAAAAGATATAATTTCTCAATTGGAATGATTTCGTCCAACTTCCATTATTGGTATATACATAGCTGTTTGAGGGTTTTGATTTCTCCGTTGATAAGATTCATTACCTACACCATTGCTAGATGCGTCATCGGTCTAAAAAGAGAAACATTGTCAATAAATGTTAATTGTTCAACAATTGCTATTAACTCACCATTTGGCAAAGCAGTGGTGACTCATTGCAGCTTGCAAAATCATTTCCTGCAGTATTACGAGTCGCATTATTTTGAGTCCTTTGTATCGTCCGATCTTCATATCTTGTTCGGCCTTGCGATGCCATTGGTCTATTTAGAGTGTTGTTTACATTATTGGGTGAGTTTGGAGAAATGTTATGAGCTGTAAATGATTTTGAAACAAAGTCTTGCTCTTTCCATCCATTTTTTTTATAAACATCACGAAGCTCATGATGTTGCCACATTGTGAACAAAACTTGACCGGCGAACTTTAATACGCAAGAAGTATATTTTTGACGTTGCTTTGTAATACTTAATAAACGATCAACACCACCGGCGTCCAGTAAAGACCGAGAAAATTCTGGATTTTTCTTTATAACTTCATTAACTGTGGCTAACACTGCGGTAATGGTGTCGTCGGAGGTATTTTGATCGTGCTGTGGATTTCCAGTAGGGAGTTTTTGGACTAAATCTCGCATAGCATACTTTCCGATAAGCTCTTTGTTCCGTTGATCTATGGCAAGATTTCGTAAAGCTGTTGCCACTGCGCAAACTACGCGATCAACTTCCATACGAAGAAGTTCTACCAATATAGGTAATCCTTTTTCCTTGCGAACCGTAGCCCGAATATCAATACTTGGCTGCCAATAACATGCAGAAAGATTCTGAATAGCTCCTGCAGCCGCTTCTAAAGTTTCCGGATTTGAGCAACTTTGCAATAAAGCTAAATAGTACTGCACAACCTCGGGTTGCCATAAAAGCTCATATCGTTTGTGTGATAAACTATTGGGCACAGAATTTTTTGAAGTACTGGGATTATAATTATTTTCCATCTGATGTTCGCTTTGAGCAGCTTCCTTTTTCTTTTTACTTGTCCCAAAACAGCCAAGATTTTCTCCTGAAATAATAATATATAAACATACATACCCAATTATAATGCTGTTGTATTATGTTAAATATTTACCTTTATAAGAGTTAGATGAAGGTCGGCTTTGTATTGGCATTGGCTGTTTATCGTAATTAGGATCCTCAACTTCTTGACACCGATAAGACAAATTGCGTAAAATACATACACAATTTTCTACCGTTTTATTTCCAATGTTATTCTTTTCTATAGCCATTTTCACAACATATATTAGACACTCCACTAGATGTTCAGAGTTTCTAAGACTGGTTCTGGCAAACTCACCAGCAGAGCTGACATTGCGTAGAACTCCCGAAGCATTTCGAAAAACTGTAGAGTAGCATGTTTCGCCCGCACAAACCGCATCCCAGCCAGAATGGGGAATAATAATATTACTAACAATTGCGTTCAAGCCCTCGTCAATAATAGAGCGTTTAATGTCTTCACAAGATGACATATTCCACAAAACTCCAGTGACCAATTCCTTTACCTCCGACTCTTGTGTCCTGCACAGCAAATTTACAAGGGCAGTTATACCCCCCGCATTTTTAATAGCTCGTTTATTTTCATCATTTTGCCTTCCATAGGATAAATTTCGAAGTGCACCACATGCGTTCCTGAAAATAGAAAAGTGTTCCTGAAGTGAAAAGTGTGTCATACCAGTTTTTTCATCGATATATCCATCGCGAGTGTCTATTATTTTATTTCTAATTTTTGAAATACATGTATGTATATATAAATAATTTTTTTTATAATTATTTAAAAAAATTACATAAATGCTATTTATTTATTTCCATTTGTCTTACTTGTGGATTTCTGGTACATCGTATGATAGCAGACGCACAAGAGGTGGTATCCCCCCTAATGTTCGAGTTCGCTGCTTATTTGGATCATCCATATAACATAAGTGTTGTAAATATGCAGCTGCATTTGCTTTAATTTCGTTATTTGGGTTATTTAAAAAGCTTATAACTTCTGACAGATTTGGATCACGCCATCTCATTGTTGAACATATGTCACTTCCAGAGCCTTCCATTAGCATATGTTTGGGATCTCTTATGTGTGAAACCGAATCCATTGGAGTTAGAGTAAGTTGTGCCATTTTGCTCTGATAATCAGCATGGCCTTCATATGCTCTTGTACCATCCGAAGGCAGAGCTGCGTCTGATCCATTAAGATTGCTATCAAATAACAATGGTCTTGGTGAGTACGAGTTGGTGTTGCTTGCTTCAATCGGATAGTCAAAATTAACTTCTGACACGTATCCATAAGCAATGGTGGGGTTCTCAATATAGTGCGACTCAACAGGGCAAGCATTAATACCGTAATCAGGTAATTCGTCATACTGTGCTGCTTGCATATATCTTACGGTGGAAACTGAAGAACGTTCTTGAATTACAGACTCATTTTGTTCTTGTGAAGTAGCAAGTTGAACTTGTGGTCCTATTAAACTTGCTGTATTGTGATCCGAACCGTACGAACATTGACCAGCGGCTCTTGAAACCGCCAACTCAGGAGACTTGGTAACGTATATTGAAGAGTTTGGGAATCTTGGTTGATATTGCTCATAATCTTGTAGAGCTGTATATTGGCAATTTAATTCCGTTTCATTAAACGCTGGACCATCCATTTTAAATTTTTATTTTTCAAGACAAGAAAGCAAATTTATTCTGAAAGTGAATTTACAAAAAAAAGCAGTTTAAAATTCATATTTACAGTACTGATAATATTATTATAAAAAGTATATTAACTGTGACTGCATGAAAACATAACGGATAAAAATAATTTACTATATGTATATGAATAAGAATGAAAGTCAATATTAAACACATATTTTGTTTTTAAGTTATTAATCAAATGAATTCACATTTGTAAATAAAGCAACAATAGATTTTTGAGTGGATAGATTTTAGTTTGAAAATAAGCAAGGCAAAGACACCACTTCTTTCTTTCGAATCTTAAGTGGTATTCTATTCTTTTTAAGGAGTATATTTACATTTTGATTTTCGTGAAAACGCTTCTTCAAATTCTGTGAAGTAGTAGTAAAAACAAATATTGCAGATAGCAAAAATATTTTCAATAATACACTCTAAGGTTAGAAACTTTGACTTAGCAAGAACGCAATTTAGTCAATATACAATTTATATCACGACCCATACATAGTCTTGTTGTAATGCTTCTAATGGCTTTGTTTCTATTTTTGTACGATGAAATTATTTTTAAGCCAACTTTAAATTTTTGATTGAAAGCAAACATTTTTTTCTTAATTCAAATATTGAGGAAGTATAAGTGTAATGCATAAAACTTTTACGCAAACGGTTTTAACATTTTTGATCCGAAAAAACATATTATATTTTCAATACAATATACATTATTTATAAACAATTATTTTATCATTATTAATATTTTGCTTACCAATCACGTCATGTTGTGGGTGTCTTTTGTATTACGGGTGTGGTAAAGTATCCAGCCCGTTTTTGCGTAAGATTATTGATTTTTCACTTTTGAACAAAGTATTTCTTTGATATAAGGGCTACACTAATACCAATGTTTTAGGTTCTTTAGTTTGATAAATGTTTATTACACCTTAAATAATAACTTATTTTATTTAAAAATAGTTCATAAACTTCTCATATTATAAATTCAATTTTTTTCAAATAGCTTTCCACTGGTCAATAGTTACTTTCAAACTAACACTTTATAGGAAAAAATACATACAAAAAGAAATCAGACTTAAATACTTTAATTGACCAAAAAATTATCCTGTGTCAGAAACGATTTTGATTTATTCCACTGAAAACTATACTCAAATTAATAACAAGCAATTTATTATACTAAATTATGGTTTTAGAATACATAGGGTGCCTATAATGCGAAACAGTTGCCGCTTGAAAGAGAGAGTGCAATTTCAATTTTAATTTGGAGGGAGGGAATAAGTTGAGAAAATATTTTAGGCACCATAAATTTGATTCTGTACATGTATGAAAATAATCAGAGGTTTCTTATAAAATGTATAACTTCACGTTTGACAAAATTCTATAATACTTTCTTCACTGAAGTGTTTCCCGAATTTTATAATTTGAATTACATAAATCGAACAGGTGCCGTTGTTCAATACGCATCAGCTTTAAACACAATATGCTTTTTCTGGATATTTGAAGCAGTCTGTGTTTCTGAATTTCAACTGTATAGTAGATTTGGTATTATTATATGTCCTCTGTTATACCACACAAAACTTTAAATATAAAATGTGAAATATGGATCGAAAGTTCCATACCATAAATAAGAGAGGTTTGGTCTGCAACTAGAGTAAATGATAAAAAATGGTGTTCTATTTCAAAAGTAATATTGTGTCACCACCAGCTTTAATTTACATGGGAAAGGATAAGCATGAAAGTAAATATATGAGCAATGGTTTGATAATGATATTTATAATTAATTTTGTGTACGTATGTATGGATACGGTGTGAAACGATTGTTTCAAACGGAAATACATTGTTGTATTACTAGGGATGGGAACAAAAACTCTTTTTCCTATGTTTCTGCTTTTTGATATTAATTAAGTTGTTGAAGAAATTGTGTGTTTGTATTTGGTAATGATCCTGTTATAAGGTGTTTAAGCTGAACGGAAAAAACGTATGCATTTAAAAAAAAAGACATTGTATGAATAGTTTGATTGCAACCATGTAAAAATTAATGAGCGAGATTATTTTTGTTTTTTTAAGTTTCTTATTTGCGCCACATATTAGAAATTTATTAATTAACATTCCTCTTACAGATGAAGAACTTATACGTTGGGGATGGCCAGAAGATGTTTGGTTTCATGTTCACAACTATTCTTCTGCTCATGTTTACTTAAGACTCCAAGAGGTATTCTTTCTTCTATAAAAACTACACATTATTTTATATATTAAGTATATACGAAAAAATAACGGTAAAGGTTCAGGAAAGCGGCTTTTCCGAAAACGTGCACCAATTTTCACGGGAAATGTCTTAAAATACTCGTTTTTAGTTGTACTTTACGAATATGTTAGGCGCGTGCTTTTAAAAACAATATTTTCTTTGTTTTAATAGAAAAACATCGTATTTCCCGAAATCAAAAATTCACTTTTGCACTTTACACGTCTTTGGATGTTAAAATTATACTTTCTATAAGTTATATACACGTAATTATTGATGTTGTTTAGTTAATCAATAAGAGAAATTGGTTTTAATGTTATTTTTATAAAAATATGAACAACTTCACAATCACTTCATTTTCACGAAAATGGCAAGGTTATGTTCAAAATTATGGCACAGCTGTTGTAAATTCGAATGGTTGATTCATGGTCGTTTTCGAATTATCGATACTCTCAATATTCGAGGCTGATCGAGAATTGGTAAAAATGAGAAATACATAATAGGAAAATTTATAATTCATTATTATGGCAGAAAGAAGAAGAATTTGGACACAGAAGAATTTTGAACACCGGGGTTTTGGACCGACCAGGGATATTATTTTTCGAGCGAGTGAGAATATCGACATTTTAATTTCCTTTTATTTTTACAATTATTATTATTTTTATATTATGTATTTCTCATTTTTACCAATTTTCTTTCAGACTCGAATATTGAGAATATCGATATTTTAATTTCTTTTTATTTCTCCAATTAATAATATTTTTCTATTTTATAGTATATCTCTCATTTTTTTTTAATTCTTGTTTAGTATCGAGAGTATCGTTATTTCGAACCCGATCACTGTTTGTATCACTAGTTCTCAATTGAATTTCGAACAGTGATGCCATTTATGGCGTAGATATTGTGCAAAATCGTAATATTGTTTACTGTTTTATTGCAAAAAAACATAAAATTAGATAACGCGCCATACATATTCGTGATTCGGAATTAAAAACGAATTTTTTGGGACATTTCCCGTGAAAATTGGTGTACGTTTTCGGAAAAGCCGCTCTCCTGAACCTTTACCAAAATAACATTTAGTTTTCACAATTTGCCATATATAAAAACAATAAAAGTTTTTGTTAACTTTACCGAAAGATGGAGTAATTGAGAAAGCACACCTTAGAAATCAGATAATCACCAACTGAAAGTATACATATTAAAATAAATATATTTATGGTTATAGTTAATAACAAATTTTAATTGGACGTAGTGAAGCTCAAATTTGAAATTCATTTATTTATAAATTGACCACGACATGAATAGATAAATTGATATCAAGATGCCGTTATCTCGGATTGTTGGGAAGGCTCTGTTAGAATAGAATTGAATAGAGAAGTCTTAAAAATTAAATTGTAGGGATATCATACAAATTTTGAATATTTGGTATATATTGAATTTAAAATTTAATTCGGAAAATCTGCACATCTTAATATTTGATTTGGTTCTTTATTTTTTATTTATTTTTTGTAGGGTCAAACTATAGATGATATTCCACAATCTGTTCTCAACGACGCTGCTCAATTGGTAAAATATAACAGCATTCAAGGAAACAAGATAAATAATGTAGATGTCGTTTATACATTATGGTCAAATCTCAAGAAAACAGCTGATATGGAAGTTGGCCAAATAGGATTTTATTGCGAAAAGAGTGTTAAAAAAATCCGTGTTGAAAAAAGAGTAAATGAAATTGTAAACCGACTGAATAAAACAAAAACTGAAGACCATCCAGATTTGCGTCGTCAAAGAGAAGAAAGAGACTCCGAAGAGAGAAGGGAAAAGAAACATATTTTGAAAGCTCAGCGGGAAAAGGAGGAAGAAGAAATAATGCGCCAAAAAAAGGAAGCAGAACAACGTAGTTATGATAAATTGTTTAAACCTGAATGTATGTCTAGTAATTATGATGATGGAAATGACTCTGATGATTTTATGTAACAATAAAGTAGTAACCCAGATAATAAGAATGCGTTTCAATCCAACTATTACAAATTAATACACTAAGTGTATATTTAATAACTTCTTTTATCGTTTTCAGTGTTTAATGTTTCGCACTAGTTAAATTGTTTCAAGTAACATGTATTATTTTATTAAATGTATATAAAGTAAATTCGATTAAAGTGAATGCCGATTTTACAAGGTTTGATAAGCCTGGAAAAATGAAATGAAAAAACCTATATATAAATTTAGTTAGGAAAGGAGTTAGGTTAAAAATTAGCATAGAAAATAACATACAGCTGCGAGCAATGAAATAGGGGGTGCCAAAACTTTAAATCTTTTTCAATTGTAAACATTTTTAAATAGTGTTCGCTCTGGTTGTATTGCAAATGTAAAACTCCCATTCCGTACTTGGTTTTAAAATAAAAATAATTTAGATCTTTATTACTTACAACTTAATTTTATGTCGTGTGTGGCCACCTTAAGCCTCATCAGATTGCAAAAAAATATAAAGGTCGTCTGGCAGTACTAAGTTATCGATAAAAAAGATTTTAATAATCCCTCACTCCTATCACTAATTTCTGTTTTCCTTCTTTTCTCACTTGTAAGGCAAAGTGCACAGAATGGTTGGTAACCAATCCGTTTAAATTTCATACATCAATTCACATTTATAAAATAAATTTATACCCAGGAGTTATTGATGTTATATTGTTTCAGGCGGCGCATAAATCTTTCAGGATTAAACAAAAGCTTGCTAAGAAGCTGAAGCAGAACCGTTCGGTTCCTCAGTGGATACGTTTACGTACTGGAAATACAATTAGGTAGTTTTTTAAAAATAGTTTTTTTGTGAATCTAGAATTTTTGAAGACAAAGTTAAAATGTTTCGGTTCTTCTTCTTACAGATACAATGCAAAGAGACGCCACTGGAGACGCACAAAGTTGAAGCTGTAAATGAATCTTTATCAGGTGTTTGCGATAACGCATCATACTATATAAATTCAATAAAAGTTCATTAAAAAAACGAATAATTTGTGAGATATATTTGAGTATTTTAAATATAGTTCCCGAAGTGTGTAGAATAGACAATTGTGCAAAAATACATAGTTGCTAATGCTGATCGGAAAAATAAGATGCATTATTCAGTTAATAAAAATGTACTAATGCTTCCTCAGTTTGCAATCCGTTTTTTTAAACAAAAATGAAACTTATCTAAAACGTGCGTTGAGGTTAAGATAATGTTATTTACAATATCATATGTAAGTACGTTTTCAGTAATCTGTGTGTGCTCCTCTAATTTATAAACTGTCCAAGCGTTACAATTTATCTTCCCATTATTAGTAAGGGGATTTTCAACCAGAGAAATCACATTATTTTAAAGTCATGAGGTGATTTCAGTAGCCAACTGGCTCTATTAAAAAAAGCAAGCACGAGAAGAATCACATTATTCAAAAGTCATGAAATTACCTCACGCGAAACTGGCTGCCAACTGGCTCTATAAAAAAAAGCACGCACCGTTCCTGGTCAGTGCCTCAAAGTGACGTGATTTGGAAGTCACAAGGGCAGGCCCGGGAAAGCTAGATCCATAAAAAATAATCGGACACGGCACTTGGCCAGTGCTTAGGTTTCAAGGACAAAATCATGAGGTTAAGTCACCTTAAGCTGATAAGTAAAACTGGCACCGTTCCTGACCAGTGCTTAGGAGACTCGCGCCATAGAAATGATTTGATTTAGAAATCCCAAGATAAGTTCAGGGGAAGCTAGATCCATAAAAGATAATCGGACACGGTGCTTGGCTAGTGCTCAGGTGACTCTCACACATCAATGTGACGAGATTTAAAAGCCATCAGGTGAACTCACGCGAAACTGAGAGCCAGTTGGCTCTATTTAAGTAAAACAGTCACCGTGTCTGGCTAGTGCTTAAATGAATCTCGCGTCTCGATATGACGTGATTTGAAAGTCATAAAGTGACTTTAGGGGAATCAGTATTTATTTGACTCTCGCGACATAATGTGATGTGATTTGGAAGTCACAAGATGGCTTCAGAGCAAGCTGGTTGCCAGCTGGCATTTTATTTTAATGTAAAGCAAGCCTCGTGCCTGGCTAGTGATTAGGTGACTCTCGCGCCTCAATGTGATTTCATTTGGAAGTCGTAAGGTGACCTAACTTAGGATCGTTTATCTCAGGAAAAGTGAAATACTCTTACATTCTCTGCATCGTGAACCTTTTCAAACATACATATACATATGTATGTATGTACATACGATCTCTGTATGATTTGTCAACAAGAGCAAAGAAAGTTGTATGTGAAAGAGCTATTAGTTTCCAAGCAAGGAATTTCAAAATCAAACTAAGGGCGACGAGAAAACACGAAAACATCGCGTTGATAGTGTTCTGATAACACTATTGTGTAAACCTATATAGAAAAAAATGCATACATATGTATGTATATAATATCTAAACCTATATAGGTTTGTATAAACCTAAGTATACATACAATAAAATATATAAATCTATATAGGTTTATACAATGGATAACACGCTTTCTGCTCTTATTCGTAACATTTCGGCGCTATGCAAGTCAGCATTACTTTGCGTTTAGAAATTCTTTTCATAGTTGCCATTGATCTTGATTGTGGAAATTTTAATTTCGCCATCTATTTTTTGTGTGTAATGCACAAAGAATGTAGAAATATAGAGAAGGTTCAATCTTCATTCTCTGTGGAAATATGAAACGAAAATCTGTTATGTACGTAGAATGGATAGATAATCTTCTTATATTTCATTATAATTAAACGAAAATTAAAAATCTTTGCTTTTTATTAAATAAACACCAACATTATTAACAAAATATGGCATCCATGCAAATGAAAAAGATAATAAGATGAATTCCCAAAATATTTCTTATTAAAATTATTTAATTTCTTTTACTTCAGGTGCGACGTGGACGAACACATTCTGATTTTAAGTATTTTGCTCTTCTTTTTAAATAGTTTATTTGAAATAGTAAGTTATATAATATTTACTATAGTTCTTGTAAAAAAATTACTACATATGTACTATATAATTTGAGATATGTGGGTTAGGAATACGTTTCAGTAACTTTGTTTTTCAATTATTCAAGAGATGAATATATACATAAATAATTTAAATGAAAATTGAGATGTTATGGCGACCAAATTGATGAATGCATTGTTTGATAATTACATGACATGCTTTACAAGTTGCATGATGAGTTTAATAACAATGAGGGGCAATAATATTAAAAATTGTCGGCGGACGGATATACATATGTATATTATATTAAGTTGTTGTAGTCGTTATCTAAACCCCGTTTGAGCGGCAAGGTTCAAGTTGGTTGCCATCGAAAACGTCTCACGGGCGGAAGAAGAAGCGGGCTGTTTCGAAGCCGTCGAACCATAAAGAATCTAAGGCCATGCAAAGGGGATTCGTTGCGCGCAGGATGTTAGTATATTGTGTTTTAAAACGTGACAGCTAGCTAGTGCTCCTTTTTATATATAAAAAAAAATTATATGTATGTATTCAAAAAAATAAGAATTGCTTTGGAGGAACCGGCACACTTATCAAATTTTTATCTAGTTGCTGATAGTAGCAGTACACGTATTTTGCTCTAATTCGGTCCTTTATAAGAGCTCTTTTTTGAAGTTTTGTTCAAATCTTATATCTCAAAATTTCAACCATTAGATAGTATTTCAGATTCGCATATGTACTTTATGTAATTATAAATGAAGGACTTTTATTATCCGCTTTCCATCTTCCAACGAATGACATGAACTAAATAAAAGCTATTTACTGTTTTCGTCTTTCATTTAAATTTATTTGTTTCGTAGTTTGCAATCAAATACTAATATACATGAAGGTTTAATAATCACTTTCTTTTCAGATCCTAAAAAAAATGAATATCAAAGCACTTACGGCTGTAATATGCGTTTTTGTGGGATGCTGCAGCAATGTTGTATTTCTAGAATATCTTGTAAAGTAAGTTTACATCAGTACACTTTTATATTTTAGATAACCTTATTTTAATAATTGACCTAACTAATCTCTACTTTCAGAGAAGATCCCGGAGCTGGGAATCTCATAACATTTTCACAGTTTCTTTTTATTGCTCTTGAAGGGTTAGTACATATAATTGCGTCTCGCGATTTTGTGCCGAAAATACCTCTGCGTAATTACTCCCTTCTTGTGATTCTATTTTTTGTAACAAGTGTGGCCAACAACTTTGCGTTTGACTTCAATATACCAATGCCTTTACATATGATATTTAGGGCTGTAAGTAAATCTTTAATAGCCTAAAATCTAATAAATACCATACCAATATTGATTTACGCTTAAAATGTTGCAGGGATCACTTATTGCTAACATGATAATGGGAATAATTATTTTGAAAAAGAAATATGTTTTCTCGAAGTATTTATCCGTTTTCATGATAACCGCTGGAATTGTGTTGTGTACAATTATTTCGGGAAGTAGTGTGGTAAGTTTAAATAATATTTTCTTATGAGACTCTATATCATATACATATATCTATGTAAAATCGGTTTGGAGTAGATGGTAAGGGAAAATTAGTTTACTGTCAGTTAAAATGTTTTCATATTCCCATTTGGAAAAATTACCTCCTTTATTGGATCTATTCGCGTGAATCTTAAATCGAGTTTACTATTACTTCATATCCGACCTAAGCTTTTAACTTAACTTTTTCGTATGAACAACGTTTTTTAATAATTTGCTACTAGATTATACTTTTTGTTATTTAGAAAAGTGCCACTGTCAAACCAACAGAGGCCCTGGATGTTGGATATTCCGACTTCTTTATATGGACTCTTGGGATAGGTTTACTCTCCATTGCTCTTTTTATATCTGCATATATGGGCATTTGTCAGGAAACTCTGTACAAGAAATTTGGCAAACATCCTCAAGAGGCTCTCTTCTTTACGGTAAAGTTTATACAGACAAAATAAGTCAATTAATTATTATTATTGTTCTTTTACAGCACTTGATTCCCTTACCTGGTTTCATTTTCATATACAAAAACATTTGGGAACATTTCAGTATTGCCACAAATAGCGAACCAATGGCATTACCAATAATTTCTATTATTGGGTTTAATGTTGAAATTCCTCAAATGATATTTTATTTAATGTGCAACGTTATTACGCAGTATCTTTGTATAAGATCAGTATATATTTTAACAACTGAGTGTGCCTCATTAACAGTTACGCTTGTCGTAACATTGAGAAAGTTTGTATCACTGCTTTTTTCTATTATATATTTTAAAAATCCGTTTACAATTTACCATTGGATTGGTACGGGACTGGTTTTTTTCGGTACGATAATCTTTACTGAAGTAGTTCCACGAATTTCTGAGCATATGCAACTTAGGAAACATAAAAAAGAATAAATCAACAAATGAAGTATATGCGTTCTTAAAAATCCGTATATATTAAGTTAACGTAAATTGTAAATAGGTTTTTGTTGGGTAACGAATTTAATATAATTTGTGTATATGCTTGGATAAAATAAAAATTCAATAGATATAATTTTTTGTTGTACGTTTTTTTTATTGCACAATCCACGAGAATCACATTGCTAATTTTAAACAAAATCATTTTTTCAATTTTTTAATATCTTAAGGATATCGATATTTTTATTTTCAACTTGTAGACTAAGATGTGTGTAGCATTCCGCTTTTTTGCGAGTGGATTTGAAAACATTGGTCATCTCTTGCTTACCATTTATCGATAATGACGTCAGGAACTAAAATTAATTATTTTTCAGATTAATAAATAAATATAAATGCGTAAATATGAAATATATGCAAAGCATATAAGATTTCATCTCAAATATTGTTTAAAGCCTCGGAAAATGTCTTGGATGGGAAGCTGTAAATAGAACTTAACGGTATAAGTAAACTTCAGAGTAATTTTTGGGTATTTGATATTTGGGTGTCGTTTAAATCGTGGCGTCTTACATAATAAAATTAATTAATATTTTACAAATCAATGTTTAATGCAAAGGGATATTTATTAAACCATAGCAAGGCATCTTTTTAAATGGTCAGGAATCATAGATAGTGGGTAATGTATGGTTTTCATCCGTAATTGTTGGAGGACCGGTTAAGCAGATTGCATCACATATGAATTTGTCATTGTTCTTTTTCTTATTTGAAATATTATACAGCAGACTCTTTTTTTTTAGTGGAACGTGGGGTTGACTAAAAAGGGTAATTGAAAATTATAAATGTATTTTGGTTGGTATAATGTTGAGTATTTTAATTTGGGCAAGCAGCAGAGGCACATACAGAAATTGCGCAGTTTTTGTTAAGACAGCATGGCACCTGAAAATTATAAAACTTAAAACGCCCTCAATGTAGCGAAAAAATATGCTTTCAGAAAATTATTCGTAAATATAACTTATGAATCGGGTTATTGTACATCTTAAAACAACGACAAATACATAGAAAGCTTAACTCCGATATAAGATTGTAAAAAATATAAAGTATTTGCAATTCAGTCCATTTGATATGGTGTTAGCATAATTTCAGACCTAATTGGCAAGAGTTATTTGTTTTTCAAACAGCGACAAATTATCGTTCGAGAGCAAACCAGAAATGGACTTTAGATCATCGAATAATTCAGCGTAACAAAAATAGTTATTAAAAATATATGTATCATAATAGAAACACAAATTTATTAGTATAAGTACATTGCTATTTAATCGGTAGAAATTTTGATTTGAACTTTGAGAACGATTTGCTCAAATATTGTAATTTAATTCACTTTAAAAAAAATCCTTAATAATAAAATATTGCATGTTCATGCGATTTTAAATTAATAATTTTGTATGACTCCATCAGACTATTAAAATGCGAAGTACATAATATCAATCGAAAAATTTGAATATTTTGTACTTTCATAACTTTATATTTGGAGATTCCGTGTGGCTTTATTGAAATATTTTAGATTATGCCTCAATTTATCAGTTTCCCAACTAAGTAATTTTGTGAACTTGTCATACATTTAATTATTGCAATTTAATCTGGAGTATTTTCCCTAATGATCTTAAAAAAATTAGTAAACATTGTAGGCATTACTATATTGTTATTGGTTTAATTACCTTAAAATATTTAAAAATAACATTCTCCAAGCTCCTAATTTCAGCAGCGTAATGCTAAAGCATTAAAGTTTAAATATATGTATATGTCATATGGAAATTAGTATAGAATTTTAATTAAATAGTTATTTTATCTAATTTTGCTAGAATTATGTATGTATGTAAGTTATTTAAACCAACTATTTAAAGCGTCATTGCATACAAGAGGCCAAAGAAAACGGCCCACATCAAAACAATCCCATGCATTTTTAGAATTGGGCTCTCACCGTCAGTAATCTTTCTAGCAACGAATTTCAGCGTTTCATCTAATAAAACTACAGGAATTGAAAATTTCATCACAGTTAGCCACTCTTCCCCTGACAATGGGGTCACTTGGAAAACGGTCTTAAGAAAAGGAGAAAACAAAAAATAAAAATAAATATATATTTTCAGAATTTTTTATACTTAACACTTACAGAAAGGACTTCCACATAAAGGATTACAAAATGAAGTGTAAAGGAAAGAGCCATTGAACCAATTAGCCACATATTGCACCATGGGGGCATAGTAATAAGGGACTGATTTTCTGAAAGGCTGCGTAAGAAAGAATTGCGTAGTAATTATTAGTTGTATATATAGGTTTTGTTTGTTACCTGTTCATAGCGTTCAACATTTCAATTGTAACAAGCACGGATAAAGCCATGGTCATTGCATGAGGATCACTGAATATCTTACAGTCTACTCCTTTAAAGTCATCTCCTGTACCAGTACAAGACAAATGATGTGTCAGTTGCCAGTAGGTTAAGTGAGGGCCTGTCTCAGCAAAGATGAACCACCAAGCTGCAGCACCAACTGTGGCAGCACCAACATAACCACCAATAGCCATGTATCTATAAGTAGATTATTATTTTTAATACATTGACAATATATATGAAGATTTAAATAAATACCGGAAGAACAACCATCCAGAAATAAGACCTTCGTCGGCTTTGCGTGGAGGTTTCTCCATAATATCCAAGTCAGGGGGATTGAATCCGAGAGCAGTTGCTGGAAGACCATCTGTTACCTGTATATATATGCATACATTGCTTAATTAGTAATTCCTTCAATTTGCAAATTTTTTAATATTATTTACCAAATTAACCCATAATAGTTGTACAGGTATTAAAGCTTCGGGTAATCCTAAAGCCGCGGTTAAGAAGATAGAAACAACCTCGCCAATATTTGAAGAAATAAGGTAACGAATAAATTGCTTCATGTTATTATAAATAGCACGACCTTCTTCAACAGCAGATACAATGGATGAGAAGTTATCATCAGCCAACACCATCTCGGCGGCCGATTTAGCTACAGCAGTACCTGAACCCATTGCAATACCAATTTCAGCTTTCTTAAGAGCAGGGGCATCATTGACACCATCACCAGTCATAGCAGAAATTTCATTCATGCTTTGTAGATATTCAACAATTTTTGACTTGTGTTGTGGCTCTACGCGAGAAAAGAGCCGGGCTCGGCCACAAGCCGCTTTTTGCTCAGCGGGTGAAAGATCATCAAATTCACGACCGGAATATGATTTATTAGCAGTGTCTTCGTCTTCACCGAAAACACCGATGCGGCGGCAAATTGCTTCAGCGGTTGCCTTGTTATCACCAGTTATTACAATTACTCGGATGCCTGCTGCTCGGCAACGTACAATAGAATCGAAAACTTCTTTACGTGGAGGATCCAACATGCCTACGACACCAACAAATGTTAAGTTTATTTCATATTGATAGAATTTGGTGGAATCTCCCAAATCCATTTCATCTGGCCGCATAGGACTATCCGCTACAGCTAAAGCAAGACAACGCAAAGTATCTCGTCCAGTACCATATTGTCCAGTCAAAGCCAAAATTTTGCTCTTAAGAGTTGAAGTCAGTGGCACCTTGCTTGTTCCAACACGTGCATGTGTACAGCGTTCCAAAACACCTTCGGGCGCACCTTTTACGAATAATTTTGGACCAGTTCCCAATCGGGATGCTTTTAGTGGTGTACAGTATGAAGACATTGATTTACGGTCACGTGAGAACTCAAGAGTGAATTCCTTTTTCCACTTCGTTTCGATTTCTTGACGCACAACAATAGCGGCGGAACGGCGATCGAGGCCAGTCTTATTAACACTGAACGGATTCAATTTTTCAGCAAGTACAATTAAAGCCGTTTCTGTGGCTTCACCAACCTTCTCGAAACATTGTTTAAACTCATTGTAATCGATTGCGGAATCATTACACATAATACAAATAGTAGCTAACTCCTGAAGGGCTTCATATTCTGAAGCTTTTACCCGTTGGCCTCCCAAGAAGAGCTCACCCAAAGGTTCGTATGTTGATCCAGTCAGTTCAAACTCGAGGAAACTACTATCGCTACCTTCAACCTTTTCGAAAATAAACATTCTTGATACCGACATTTGGTTTGTAGTTAATGTGCCAGTCTTATCTGAGCAAATCACCGATGTACAACCTAATGTTTCTACAGATGGTAATGATCGAACAATAGCATTTTTTTTCGCCATGCGGCGGGTTCCCAACGCCAAACAAGTTGTAATTACAGCTGGTAAACCCTCTGGAATAGCAGCAACAGCTAATGCTACAGCAATCTTGAAGTAGTATATAGCACCTTTTATCCACGAACCGCCATGAGCGGGATCATTGAAATGACCAATATTTATTGCCCATACAGCAACACAAATAATAGAAATCACTTTTGACAGCTGCTCGCCAAATTCGTCCAATTTTTGTTGTAATGGAGTTTTAATTTCCTCGGTCTCTGACATTTCTGTGCGAATTTTGCCAATCGCTGTATTCAAACCCGTACCAATGACCACGCCTCGAGCTTTACCAGCTGCCACATTTGTACCCGAAAATAATATATTCTTTTTATCCTGGTTAACGGCGCGTGGATCAGGAATAGGATCTGTGTGTTTTATAACAGACACCGATTCACCAGTCAAAATTGATTGATCGATTCGTAAAGTAGTGGAGTAGATATGTGTTAGTCGAATATCAGCAGGAATTTTATCTCCAACGGACACTTCAACTATATCTCCAGGAACAATTTCCTTCGCTCTAATTTTCTGAATTCCAGATTTATCTTGACGAACTACTTTACCCATTTCTGGCTCATATTCTTTGAGGGCCTCGATTGCAGACTCAGCATTTCGTTCTTGCCATACACCCACGACGGCATTTGCTATCAAAATTAAAAGAATAACTAAAGGTTCTACAAATGCTGTGAATGTATCCTCGTGCTCTTCAAATAAAGCTAAGACCTGAAAAAATATGAAATCAAATTATATAGTGCAGTCAAATAATTGAAATTATCGATTTCAAAACATATATTTGTGCATACATATATCTACGTACACACTTTATATATGAATTTAAATAGAAATTAAACTTACAAAAGAAATAATAGCGGCCAATAACAGAATTTTCACTAGAAGATCGTCAAATTGTTCTAAAACAAGTTGCCAAATAGTTTTTCCTGAAAAAAAAAATATTTTTTGTTAATTAATTTATTTTTTTTCAGTAGAATATACTTTAAATACCTTCCTCCGTAGGCAGCTCTGAAAGAGAAAGAGTAGAACAATTAGTAAATTTAACAAAAAAATTTAAACATATAATAAATATTACCATTTGGACCATATTTTTTTTGATTGGCTTTAACTTGTTCCAATGTAAGTCCGCGTTCAGAGTCTGTGCCAAAAAAGTTTAAGGCTTGTTCGACGGTTTTAGCGTGGCCGTCTTCCATTGTTACTGATTATCGACGCGCAGGAATTCTGTAAAATTAGTATACAAATTTTAATTCTATTTTATATTGCATATATGTAAACAGTTTTGTAGGATTATGACATTTTTTAATGAGAAATGAGATGAATAATGCATTGAATTGTTAAAGGGTATTGCAGACCATTAATCTTTGCCGAATTTGATATCTCTCTTTTCAGAAGTATTATATACTTTGAGTGGATAAAAACCATTTTTAATATGCATTGGGATTTTAAACTGCAGGCTACCCATTGCAATTCCTTCTTTTTATATTGAGTTGTTCTTACTTCATTAAATTAATGTATTTATGTACTGGTTAAAACAAATAAAATATTAACTAAATTTATTTGATGGAAAAATTATGACATTTGGAATTGGTCATTTGATTTCACTGTATTTGAATGACGTGGACTTTTTATCGAAAAATGTCGAATTTAAAAAAATACTAGTTCTAGACTGTTGTGCCATTCGTTTCTTTTATGCAGTATGAAAATCATTTAACAATTTATATATTTTCACATTTTTTGTTATGTTATCAAAATTTTAAGGGCCATTTATATATATTTACATGATTTAATGCACTAAAGAATACTCAAATAACTAAAAATACTCTTGTACATACATAATTTTAGAACGAAACGTTTGATTCAATTTATTGTAATAAAATAATATTAGTGATCACGTTTTGAGCATTAATTCCACAAAAAAATGACCTTAAGTCCAATATGAGAGTTTTTGAGCATACGTACATATTTCTCTAAATTACATCCAAATTGCATTTACTTGGTTAGATCAGGAGGTAGTCAGCTGCACTCCTATTTTTTGACAAATTCCCAGCAACCAGAAAACGACACTTTGAACTATGTACATTTACTTAATACCCTTAAATACTTTAGTTTTAATGAAATCGTTATAAATTGTATTATTTTATGTGCTACTTTAGTAATGGAGAAATACTAAAAAAAAGACAAGCGCGATGGTGAATAATGGTGTAGAACGCAACGTTATACGATATGGAGGAAGCATGGCCTGACAGCTGGCTTTTGAAGTGTTGCCAATTAATAAAAATTAATTGCAAAACACTCAGAAAAAATGCATGTGATTGAAAACGCAAAATTATAAAATTACAAATAAAACATCAAAAAGGTTTCCCAAATGGTCGAAAAAATTTAAATAAATTATTATTTAAATTAATTAAATACATTTATCGTATTTATTTCAAACTGTTTACATATATTCCTATTTTGTAAAATTCTCTCTGGCTTGTTTTACCGAAAATTTTTTATTCACAAAATGAAGTTATCTAAAAAAATAAATCAGAAAATGCAAATATGATTTTCTGTTTAATATTTAAGAACCCGAAATTTTTAAAAGATACTAAATAAAATAACGAATTTTAAATCTATTCTATTTTAATATACTTACATACATTCATCACAATACCTTGAAGTGTACTAGTATATGTGAATGGATGCATATATGTATGTACATATGTATATTCACATATATTTTTACGACGGTCATACAAATTCATTTGTGAGTACATACATATGTTCATTTCATGCAAGTAAGAATATGCAAAATGGTTTATTTCATTAGGGAACCAAATATATTAAAGATAATATTTAGCTACATAATAAGATGAATTTATGTACATAGTCTTAGCCAGTCTAATCGTCAATACTATTAAAAATTAACATATATTTTATCATCAGCCTTTAAGGTAAAATATTTCAATGCTAAGAGTTTGAATATGGTATATTCAGTATTTGAATATTGCGCAAACTCCATAGATGCCTTGGTAAATATGAAGAGATGATAGTCGAATTATAATGTATGCACGGATATAATATACATGTACATATGTATATACGTATGCTAATGTGAGTATCCATAGGCATTATCACCGTTGCCCAGGAGACTGTCACATGGTCTGTTCCAATTCGTTTCAATGCTTAGTATTCTAAAAATAATTAATTTTATAATAGATTTAGAAATACATCTTTTGACATATATCATTACGAAAAGCTTTTGTTGACTTCATTTCGAAGAACTTTATTAAATTTTTAACCTCGTCATAGATTTGCAGGTTGCTTAAATACGATTTCTTGAAAATTAACTATTATACACTTTACACTTCTTCAAAATCACAAGAAACTGGTTTAACTCATAACTTGAAATAACTATTTCTTTATTTTTCTATAGATTTAAAACTGAAAAAAACTTAACATTTACGGATTTATCGTAATAAATAGCACATCAAATTTTCAATAAATTATTTCCAATTTTTAAAAAACTTACACAAATTTTTTACTCGGCGTCAATAATTAAAATTTTTAATTTTTCTTATTGCGAAACAATGTTTAGCCCAGCCGAAAATAAGAGCTAAGGAAAGATCGCGCTTTTGAAACGATCGACGGCGACTGAATAAAATGAGAACAAATGCCTGATGAGAGTGCCTTTCAAAATTACAGAAATCTTTGATTTTGGCAAAATTCCCAAACAGACAGACTCTCTATCACCCGGGAAAATACTTTTGGCACATAAAATTTTCTAAACAATCTCATTTCATATATGATATTTATCACAAAAAAAAATGTAAATGTGTTTTATATTCTCAATATTACTGTGGTATGAATTTAATAATTAATACGATTTTTTAAATATACATACATTATATGTAATTGCAATCTGTAACAATTTATTAATAAATCATTGGCATTATTAAATAATTTATACATTTATATATGAAAATTTGCAAATGGTATAACTTCATAACATTTTATGAAAATAAAAACCAATTTTTAAAATGTTCATTACACATCAGTTTGCAAAACACGTTTTAAATTTTTATTTTGTATGCCGTTATTTGTTTGACATTTTTTTAAATTTATTGACAGTGGTTTAATATAGAATTCGTTTCCAGAAAAGTATTTTTGAGCGCTTTCTCGACCTAAGTCATGGGAAGATGATGGTGGCTTGTGTTGGATACTTGACAACTGATTTGAAAGCGAACAGTATGTCTCAGTTTGTACCGCCCTTGATACAACATATTTTAAAGACGAGTTGTAGCAAATGTCAATAAAGAATAATAAGGATCCCATAACTGATAATGTTCCCAGGACTAGCGCATTTATTTGAATATCATCTGGTATGTACTCCAAAGTTCCAAACACTAAACAAGCTGAAATATATATTTATATATTGATTTTAAATAAGTTTAATTAACAGCAAAATTACATAAAATTCCAAATTTGAAAATTTATATTAGTTATTTGAAAAAATATGCAGAGTGGCTACAATTACATTTGAATTTTATGGTCATCCGAAAACCAAGGCGAAACCATCGGCTCAGTGCTGTTGCTTCCATCTATGTCGAAAGTCTTGTAGTAGAATAATAATGTCGTCAAAAAATGTAACCTAATACTTTTGCTAATTTGCAGATTTTTTTTGTCTGTTATGGTTTAATATAGAAAGATAAATGAAGCTCACCTTGAGTCACGAAAAATATTGTCCCGCAGTACAACAATGTTTTCTCACACATTTCAAATTTATTTGCTTTTATTCTGAAAAAATATATATGATATGTATAAGTATATAAATATATATATTTTTTTTTTTTAATGGTTCCACTAATCAAAAAAATTCTACTCAAAAAGTTCAGTGAGGCCTGACTATCGACATATAATCTGAGGTAATTTTACATTTAGTATTTTTAAGCTATAAAATTTATACTTTTTGTATTTGTATAAAATTCAAATCAAAAAGTTTCACTGTATCCCCAATTTTAAAATATACGTATGGAATTAGTATGTACATATGTATATAGCTGTATTATTAAAAAAAATGTTTCGGAGTAATGCGAAATAATTAAATAAAAAGTTGAAGCTATTACCTTGACAACAAAAAAACCCCAGCTATAAAAGTGTATCCACCATAAACTATAATGCTGAAGTCGTTTCCAGCCTGAGACCAATTTAAGTTATTAAGTAAGCTCCATTCAGTTGATAATTTTTGGTTTCTTTTAAAAACTTGCTCACCTTGGCTGTCTGTTATTTTTTTTGCGATTAAAGCAGCGAAAGATATTACCTTAAATTAAAAGAATTATAAAACAACCTGATGCTTAATTTGCGTGACAATACTTAATATCCATCTGTGTAATGTAGGTAACTATATACATACTTTTATGCGGGAGGCAATAAACTCTCACGAAAAATCAGTTGTATGTATGCATTATGTATAGTATATTGTATAAATATATAATGCACATTAATATAACAAACCACAAGGTGCATCGGGTGCAATTACATTTCTTACATTTTTTAAAATTCTTATAATTTTCGTGTCTAGATATGTATGTATATGAATTTATAAGTACACGCTTATGTATACATTATTACGTATTCACATATGTATGTATATATTGGTTTTGCGTTTAAAGTGGTTTACTGAATAGGTTTTCATCTTCAAACAAACCTGGCTAACTTTTGTTTCATCAACTCTTAACAATTAAAAAATTAATCAATTTCAATAATGAACAAGCACACTGCGCACGTACTTTAATAAATAATACTAATTATTATCACGGTAATGGGAAATTAATTTAGTTAAGTTCAATAGACAAACGAACATTTTATACATTTAAATGTTTTACTTACTAATTCTAAAAATGCAAGCAATATTGAAAACGAAAACCAACCCATTCTTCGACTTTATCGTTTAATATTACAATTAAGAATGGTGTAGTAAGAGCTTGGCTTAAAAGTTTTGTCTTAAACAATAGAATTATATGTATGTACATACATACATGCATTTGTGTAATGGATTCATGTGGTTTTTATACTGATGTATTGTTTAATGTCAAAAGTTAGAAGTTAAAAAAACATATGTATACTATTACATATGTACATATGTATGTATGTATGTACGTCCGCATAATTTCTATAGGTATGTACATACATATTAAGAATACGCAGACCTATTAAAAGGATAACTGCTTACCGATTCATTACAAAAAAATAGCGCCCAAAATATTAAAAAAAAAAATTCTTATTCCAATAGTTGTCGTATGATGGCATTAACATCAGTGCATACATATGCATGTATTTTTGAATTATATTCATACGTACCTTCTACATATAGTATTTTTTATTGTAGCTCAACACGCATTGATCGCCAACTGGGATATTTAAATGAACACATGTTTAAATACATATAAGTTTACCTAATATGCATTATGCAAGATGCTAGGTACACTAAATATAAATATAGACATAGTATGTTTGTATAGAAAAATGTAAGTACATATATCTAAATATGAAATAAAATATCTACAAAGGAATAATATGTACTGTTATGTAGTCCACACAATATATATGTTTATGTAGATGTATGATTGCAGATAAGTATACAACTTTGCGAAATTTTTCGGGGAACTTAGAAAGATATACTCAAATTGTTAGCATGAGGATGTGGGTCGCATATTTAAAGCGGCTCATTTCGCAACAAAAATGTTTAGTAAGAAAGTCTACATTATTGTATGTAAACTTTTTTGAATACAGAAAAAAAGTTATAAATAATTTTACATGACAAGGCAAAGATTGCACACATTTCGCTACCATTTAGTATTGTTCATTAGTTGTTGTAAATAAAAAGACCTAACATGAAAATATATCAGCTGATATAACATACAAATACATATGTACATATATGTATATATATAAAATTATTATAGGAAAGATTAACAAAGAATTGTTTAAGCCTAAAATATTTTATAATTTCATGTCATGTAAATTTAAGGACATTTTTTGAATATCACAAGAAATTTAAAAACAATTAAAAACACGATTTATACGAACAATGTGATAGTACGATATTGTACATTTCCGAGAGTTTGCCATACGTTAGAGGATAAGCTTTAGATATATTTCTTAACGCTTTAGTCATATAGTGAAAGTTGGGGAAATATTATATAATAAAATCCAGCCACATTTACGATAAGATTGACAACACAGGACTTCCAGCAGATTTTAATAAAGTGGATGAGATTACTTGATTTATATATTTTAAGAACTTTGGCCCCTACTTTCTATTAAAACGGATTATGGAAGAATGTCCATAAACAGATGTATCAACATATATCAAGATATCTCCAATTTTACTCAAGTTATCAGTTGTACGGAAGTACGGACAACATGTGTATGTAGTAGAATAAATTTATTTTGTATTTCTGAACATGGCCCTGTATCTACATCTTTAGATTGTTTAATGCTTTTCGGAAACACTATTTCTGGGCACAATGTGAAGAGAGTACAACAGTAACATATAGAGATAAGTAGTAAAAAGTGTGCAACATATTTTTATATATCTTTTTTGTTTTGTAGACGATAGAAGTATATTTTATATTTTAACAAACGACGGTTTATATCATAAAAATAATAATCGTGATTATTCTGCAAATACAAAATTCCAAGCAACTTTAATTTATTATATATAATGTTACAAGATTACAGATAACTATTTAGGGTACTAAATACCCCAGCTTATAACTATCTATAAGTATTTTTTAATAATTGTAATTCATACAACATTGATATGAGTTTTCTTAATATAGTTTATGTATGTATATGTATATAGCTGCTTAATTCATCCATTTTCTGCAATTAGGAGAACCACACATGCAAGATATCTTATGAGCATCGTCTTCAATGTCAAATTTATAATCATAAGACAGCTAAAATGTGTATATAATTAGGCAAAATAAATCTCTTACATTTTATTATAAAAGAAAATACCTCTTCACCTCTGTTAATCCTTCGCTTAGCAAATATTATTATCCTAAGTTCACGATCAACATCAACAGTCTCAGTTACACAGTTAGGATTGCAAGCATGATTTATATAACGCGCTAATCCTCCAGACAAGGTAGCATCGACGACTCTATCTTCATCCAGGCGAAACATATATATTCCTCGGTTCTATTTAATAAACAAAATGTTCTTTGTTAAACTAAAGAAAATTGAAGCAAATTTTCCCCTAGGTCAAAGTTGGCATATTTTTAATATCTAAATACACACAAATATACGTATATTAAAAAAATTGAATAAATAAAGAGAGTTTTTTCTAATATATATTATATTGCAACGGTGAAAGTATATAAGTTCTCTCTTTATTGCTAGTGCAACAATCTTTAAATCTAATAAAGGCATATTTAAATACCTTTGCTTCATATTGCTTCTCTCTGATTTCTGACACTTCGGTGCGAATAACTTCCCCTATATATTCAATTATCATAGTATGCTTTTCTATATCACGCGCAGCATATAAACCAAGCCCTTGTATTTTTGATCTGAAATCAATATTATCAAAGTCTTATTATGTGAATACGTTATAATTAGTATTTACCTCGCCAAGTATACATTATTTCTCCATTCCTGTTTCATTTTTTTATATTGAGAACTTTTCGAGTGGACAAATTGCTTACTATAGGGGCATGCTATTTCACCTGCAATAGATGTTGTAGAATTTGCCATACGTTGATTTGTAGCTGAGCCAGTTCTTTGGGTATGAGGCTTTCTCCAAGCAACAATTTGTCGCTGCTTTGGCTCGGTGCGTGCAGAACCACTTGGATTTATTGCAAGAGGCAATTCTAACAGTGGATTCCGCCCATATTTAAAACGATAGTTTGTTAATGTTTCTATACCCGGTAAACTCTCTATAATACGAACTACAGAAGGCTCTGTTAATCCAAACAGATCTTCGCCAGAAATAAATTGAGGGAATAGTTGCACAACTTTATTGTTTTTACGCATTAATGCGATGGGGGTCAAAATTTGTTTCCAAACCGCATTTGGGGAGGAATCGCGCAACTCGATTTCGCTTCCAGGCTCCTGCACTTGAATGCGGAATTCAGGGCGACCAGCAGATTCATTTATTGAGCATACATATCGACAACGTCGATTCGGTCTCTTCATCGACCAGTAAAATCGAATCTAGAAATAACGTTGGAATACAATTTCATAACCTATTTTACTCAAACTGTAACTGTTGTACTTACTACTTTGTATCCTACAGGATATATATGATCTATGGTGTGAAATGCTTCTAACTGATGAGGAAGTAATTGGCCAATATTTAAAAAAATTAGGGTACCAACTCGAAGTAAGTTTGTTAATTCTGAGTGATGCATTACAGTCGCCACTTGCCTATTTTCGTCCCTTTCAACAAACACACGTCTATGAACGGTAAGACATGACAATTCATTTTCTTTTTCTAATCGATTTGCATGTTGCTGACAATGTATGGTTTTGTTTTTATAGAAAACACAATGCTCTCTTATTGCACATGGTAAATGAAAAACTTGATTGCAACGATTTTTAAAACAGCGCACTGTGGCGCCGAGTTGTTGACATCCGCTACACGATTGATTAAGGCCCATCTGTAAAGCTGCGGGAAAGTTCATAAGGCCACCGCTTATAGTCTCATACACTTCGCTGGACCACAGAGCGCAGTTTAAATGTACCTAGAATGATAGAGAATTATTATAAATAAATATTATTGTTTGGCTTCCGTTTTATATTATTTTCGGTAAATATACTTGGTCTACTATTGCAAAATAAATAAAACAAAAAGTCCAGCACGTAGATATGTGCATATATTAGGTTGTCAAATATCTCCCTTCCGCCTTTTTGTCTTTTGAATTTCGCGGATATGTATAAAGCGCTACAGAACTCGTATCTGGCAATACTATACATCTTTGAAAGGTCTTCTGAAGTTTCCGTCTAGGTGGAAACAGATTAACGAACGAAACGGCGCATATTTAAACTAAATCCGATCACTGTAACACTTTTTATAAAGCATTGAATAAAGAGCAAAACGGCGGAAGGGAGATATTTGACAACCTATTATGTACATATTGATGAGTTATTTTAATTAATACGTACCCATTTGTCTATATCAAAATTGAGTAGCCGCGATGGTCCATTGGGTACACCGTCTCCTCGTTGATAACAAAAAACACACTCACGTATATCTTCAATAGAACTATTTAAGATACAACTAGCAAATCCATTTTGATCGTTAATTCCTTCCACACATATTTCACCGCCTTTCGTAACACTTTCAGAAACACGACTAATTCTTTGATTTGACTCTTTAAAACAGTTAACATTGTAGTGTTTGTAAATGCAACTTTTAGATATATTATTTTGATTGGCCAAAGATCTGTTCCCAGCTAGGTTTTCCTCGCAAAACTTTTGTTCAGAAGTTATTTGTGCATCTTCAATTTTTGATTTTACATTTGAGCTAAGAGCCTTATGAGGATTATTGAAGTGTTCGTAACAATATTTGTCACAGAACTGCAAGGTCATTGGCGATAAATCTGGAGACAAGGTAGAAGGGCGGATTTCTTGCATATCACAAAAAGGTACTTTAAAAGATTTAATTTTTGAATCTGAAATCGAGGCACCACAATTATAGCAAATTTTTTTTCTACCACTAATAACATCTTGCTGTAAACTTATTTGACTTTTAGTTGTCAATTTAATGTTATTCTTTGGTATAAGGTCATGAGATAAATTAAATGTTGGCTTATCAATTATTTTATACATTGTCGGTGTTGGTATATGTAACAGATTCGCCAAATCTTTAAGTACCCCAAATATATTATTAACAGCAGATAATTGAACGGATAATGTAACCACTCGGTTGTGGCTTTCATCACGTTTCGTCCTGAAAATGAAATTTCTTGTTATCAACTTATTAATAATGCATATTACAGATATTTATTTTAAAAGGATTATAAGGATATATAATGACTAAGCATACCTTTAAATTAAATAAAAAACTAAAAGTTCTGGATGTTGCGGCATTGATTATGCCTTTTAAAACATTGGTGAAAAATCACCAAACTAAAATGTGTCCTATCAAAAAATTAAAATAAAGTTCTAGGCTACATATTTGAATAAGTTACAAGTAAGTATATACAAGTTTATTATACTAATTTACGTATGCCTTATTATAACATTAAATGAAAACGGAGCTTTAGGAGAATATGATTTTTTAATTTATGTATGTACTGCGCTGCGGTAAATAAAATTGAAATATTTTGAAGAAAAAATATAACAAGTTACCTGATATCAGTTCCAGTATGTAAAATCTGGTTAACATTTTCAATGCCGTCAATTTGCTTTACCGCTTTTACAAGGCCACCTTTTTTCATATTAAATGTTGAGTCGATAAATGGGATACCTGGTGACATTCGGTCCACATAATGCTCATTGTTTTTATTCATAACAACTAAACCGGGATAAATAAATTGCTGCAGTGAAAGCATATTGAATTTTTCCCCAATCGTATTTACTATGTCGACACTATTGACACTACAGTTAGTTACAATATCTGACGACTCAATGTTGCGTTCTTTCATAATACTCCATACTCGCAAGTATCTGTCGCTGTAATTATTTCGCATATTTGATGAGAATTCCTGGTCATAAAAATCATTTTGTATTGTAGACAACTTTTTATCTTTATTGTTTTCTGACGAAAGAAATGACTCCGTATCGTATAAGGTACTTGCATTGGAATGATGCGCATTTCCATACTCCCCTAAAAGCGGAGGTGTTTGTGAAAGATCACCATTCTCTTTACTACTTACTCCACGAGGAAGATTGCTGCTTAACCCATATGCATTACAAACGAGAAAATTTCTATTTAATAAAGGTTCCAATACTTGCAACGGTTTCATTTGTTTTAGATGAGTCATTAAATTATCAATAAAATTGTCATAGTCTTCTTCGATTTTGGAAAGTTTTCTTGACCTTTTTTTTGGTCCAGGTACATTTGTAGTAGAGTTAACTGCGTTCGCATTACTCTCCTTACCACTTAGCAACAACCTGCGTTGCTTTTGGTATTCTCTTTTCCGTTTTTTTCTTGACTCAATGTCTTTATCTACAGCTATTGTCTTCTGATCAATAGATACAATATTGGTGGAATCATTGCATTCAGACAGTAAATTCTTTTCATTTAAATTACTTTTATTGTCCAATTTTAAATTAACTTGGGTATTCGAATTTTGTGTCTCGTTATCATATCTCGATGGCACTTTTGACTTCGTAGATGCATCTAACAGATTATTCACATTAGCTTTAGTTCTTATATTTTCGCTCTTTTCCGCATTTTCTGATGGGTCCGTCAAAGCCGGAAAAGATGATACAAAACTGGAAAAATGTTCAACGTTTGTCTCTTCTTTCCGCTCAGTGCTAGGTGTGAAAATGGCTAATACATCACTGCCCAAAGTCTGACTATTTATGCTGCTAGAGGAAATATATACACATAAATAATTTATCGCTAATTTAATAATTTATAGAAGTATTCTTTTTTGAAATAAATAAAGGTATATCATTTAAAAAAAAGTCCAACGATTTTAAGGAATTTTCGAAGTACATCAACTAAAACTAAAACAAATTACAATTATTAAGGTATCGAAAACTTATTTATATTAATAAAAATATTATTCTGCCACTTTATTATCATTAATCTGCAATGATACTGGAAACATCCAGTTAAGAATATCAATATTTTATTTATTCAAAAACAAAACTTTAGTTACTTAGACTATAAAAAAGCCTTTTAAAAAAATTTATTCTTTTGAGATCCCTATTATAGAGTATCTAACACGTTTCTGTTTTTAAGTGTCTTTTAAATGTAATTTTCATATTCAATTTAAAATATACAATATATTGATACAAAATGTGTCTATGCAACAGCAACTAAAAATGTACAAATATGTATAAAAGTCATTATTAAGAAGGTATATAAAAGAAATGTTTCATATATAATTCCTTTTCATTAATTATAGTGTTTTTCATATTTCTTGGTTCAATTTATTTAAAATTTCAGCTTTCTTTTTTGTTTATATATAAATTTTACAACAATGTAACTGTTGCCTTGAATGGGTAAATATCACGTTAAATGTATGTTCACGCACCATTGCTTCGTTAAATGTGATAGATGAAACACTTGTTAACAACAATACTATATGTCTGTGTAATATTGCTCTATGCTCTGATACAGTCTGATAGCAACAATATAATTCGAGGTAACATAAGTATATAATTTTCAAAGGCCTTAGACAAAACTAGGTCGTAGTATTTTTTTTTTACTTACGTTTTATTTAAGGGACAAATATTTCCCAGTGAATTTCCTTCTTTCGCCTCGTTTCCATTGCATTCTTTTGGCTGCGTATTATGTGAGTAGTTTTGTTGGGAAGTATTACTGGTATCATTTTTCTCACACGTAGTTTTACTTGCTTTAAACGACTCATTTTCAAGGCCCTGTCCAGTAACTGTTAATTTAGAGCGACACGGATCATCTAATGGGAATGGGCTAATGTTTGGGTTGGAGACAAACGACGTTTCCTTTGAAATTACTTGAACACACTTTATTTTTCCGTCATTTTGAGATACTGTTACTTCATTGTTGATTTTATTTAGTAAATCTTCTTGAGTATCAGATTTCTGTGATTTTGGAATTTCACTTTGAACCGATGCTGAAGTTGTCGCAGGGACAGGAGGTATAACTGGACGAGCTAACTGCGCCTCCAGAGAACTAACTAAACCCAAACTAGGAGCACGTACATTAATTACTTTTCTGGCAGATAATACTTGACTACAAACAGATGCAGGTGTTGAGTTCGTAACTGGGTTAAGCATATTTGTAGATATGGACGTGTGTATATTTAGATGTTGTGAACTACTCGAATTTTGAAGAAGTTTCTTAAGCAGAACATTGTTGGAATCCTCTGATTTAGGAACAGTCATAGGTGACTTATTAAGTTCAATGTTTCCATGCTTGTCAAGATTTTTTATGGATTTTGCATCAACGTAGGAATGCGGATTATCAACAGCTTCTTTTTTGTTCAAACTGTCAAATACATCTGCACTGACCTCAGGATTTTCATATTTGTTGCGTTTTGCAGGTAAAATATCGACATTTTGTGAAATATTCTGACGATGCTCTTGTTCATGTACTTCAAGTGATTTACATCGCTTATCTAAATGTTGGCCCAGCGAAGACAGCGTGTAGGGTGTTACTTTGACTGTTTTACGAGGTAGTAGGCTCTGATCAGTTGAATTTAGTAAACTAGGAGGCTGTACTGCGACTGATATAACAGCAGATTTATTAATTGGACTTGTATCTTGTGAATGTTGTGAGTGATTTTGTGTCGATGAATTATTACTGGTATTAAAAGGCTGTACCGTATTCATTGAACTGACTGCTGATACATTAAGGGCACTTGAAACAGTTAAATTGATTTTTTTTATCTTCTGATCGATTAAGTTAGCGTTTCTAACCGAATTAGAAACTATAGTCGCTTTCGATTGTTGGTTGGTGTTATTTTTCGATAAAACTAACGAAATATTTTTTGGAATCGAAATTATGGATGAAGAATTTAATTTTCCACATAAATTATTCAGATTTGCTTGCTTTGTACTGTGGAATTCTGTCTGTACATTATTATCTGACACACCTGTTGAAACGGATACGCAAGTGGTTGTAGCTGATGTAGTAATTAATTGAGGAATATTTTGTCTAATTATACTAACAGCTGGATAAATATTTGTGTTTCCTTGTTGCTCCGTATTCTTTGACAGTGGCGTCAGTAAAGGTAAGATATTTACATTTGGATTTAAAACTTTTTTAATAGTAGCCGCTGTTTTATTTAGGGGAATTTCATCAGTGGCTGGAGATACTATCTTCAGTGAATTTTGTATGGAACCTAAAGTTTTCGATGTATTGGAGTCTAGCATATGATTATCACTGATAGATGTTTCTACTTTTTCATTTGTAAAATCCATTTTGTCCATAGCAGCATTACTGTCAGATACACTTGATCCATCTTCTAAATTGACATTATTATGTAATAATCCTCCGGAATCTGTTTTGAAATTAATTTTTTTTGAACTCGATTGATTGAGAGCTATATTTGGTTTAGCTTTTGATACGGCAATGGTAACAAGTCCTGAATTAGGCTGCGAATTTGTTGCTACTGAACACTGAAGTTGTGGTAGTTTCTTACCAAAAACTTTAGTTTGAACCAATTTTGTTGTTGACACTGGTTTAATTTGAAGTTGTGAAAGTGATACTATAGTTGGATGACTGCCTTTATATCCTTGCTTTGTAGTCAGAATTTTGCTCAAATTTATTTGCGTTTGAGATGAAAGTTGCTGTGAAGACGTTTGCGTATTCGCTTGGGATTGCTTCTGAATCTCGGAAGATCCTGAGTTGCTTTGATGTACATGTTGTGAGGAATTTAGAGGCTTTAATAATGGAACAGATATTGTAGTATTACCAATTGAAACTTTTGCTGTAGTTTGTGTAACCTCCGATGCCAGTTTTTTACTTGTCGTCATTACTTGCTGATTCTTCAAATTTGGAGAAATATTCCTTCTATTCAATACTGTTGCATTTTGTGGTAAGCCGGCGGATATTGTACTTGCAGTGGTTATACGTGTGTAAGTCACTGTACTTGGTCGCATAATATTTCCACCTGAAGCTACCACACGAGATAGCGATCCAGAATGACTATTATCAGAACTTAAAGACAATTGCTGTATTGGCTTTTGTTCCTGTATAGATGACAACATGACAACATCAAATTCATTAGTATTTATTTCTTGATTTAAAGGCAATATGCCTACATCAGCTGTTTCCGTTTGTCCAGAACATTTGGAATTTACCTCTTTTCGTCCCGTTATGTTAGTATTAAGTAGAGTGTTACTTGCTTCAGGTATAGGCTTATTTCTGATGCTTTTTTCACAATCTTTGTCAACAATATAGTCTGCTGCACTGGACGAAATAACCACAATGTCTTCTGAATTACGTGGACTCGATGGTGATGGGATAGTTATATTTCGGATGTTATTAAACGCCGATTTTCCTTTTTCTCCAGATACTTCACCATCTTGATTTGGAAAATTTTGCAAAGTTTTTACCACAGATTCTTTTTTGAAACTCTTCTTTGTATGTTCGTCCTTGGTGCTCTCATTCACTGGTTTCTTAATTAAAATACCATCAGTATTCCAAACAGTATTATCTAATTTAATTTTCTTCGTGGAACTTATACTTATCTCTGTAGAATTATTCCGTTTTACTGGAGTAGTATTATTGCCTTGGAAGTTATGTTTTGGATTTTCAGAACTTCCAATATTTTTTATTTGATTCATGATTTTTTGTTACACTTTACCATTTATGAGTCAAAATATTTATGAATAATAAAAAATCTGTAAATATATAAATAATTAGATAGCTGTTTGGAAGGAAGGCAGATTAATAGACATTGTGAATAAATTTTTTTTAGACTACATAGTAACGATCGCAACACAAAATATTTTTAGTTAATACTTTCTATTAGAATCAAATGATTGTGCGGCTGTTACTTACAACTGCCTAAATGATGAAAATTTAAATGAAAAATTGTGCGCGAGCAATTTGCAAAATAAATATTTTTCTTCATATAATATTCATTCACGGTTAGAAAATTCGAAATATTTGACAATATTTATTTTGATATCGAATATTTTTGTGCGAACAAATTGATTAATATATAAATATGTCCCCTTGAATAAAAACTGTTATTGACAATGCAACAGTAAATAATGCATATAAATTCTTGTTCAAAAATAACATTTTATAAACAAATAATTATCTTATAAAATTTAACATTAACATTTTAAAGTAAATGCCTACTAAAATGCAAACATACCTTGTGGCTCCGCGACCTTTATTTTATAAAAAAAACACTACACAAAACATACAAACTCTTCCTTACAATCCATTCTTGAATAATATGCTATGACAATATCGTTGAATCCTGCACATATAATTAAACAAATAACAATATTCACTTCCAGCATTCACAAATAGTGAATTAAATAAATTTACTTTAGTGTCTTCTAGCTTTAATTTCTTAAAAGTTTTCTTTGATACTGCTTTACATGAAAAATATTAAAGTTGTTTTTATAGAGAAACGGTTTGGGAAAAGGAACACAACAGAGCGTCTTTTCAAGAGGGATATGCAAATGTAGTAGCCATCTTTATAAGAAAAACTGAAAGAAATTACCTATATGTACATACATATATTTGCATATGTAAACAATTATGATAAAAGTTCGACAAGTTTTTTATGAAAAGATGTCTTTCTTCATGATTACGGAAATGACATTTTAAATATTATAAATGTCAAAAGCTGTTTAGATAATTATAATTGCTAGAATGATTTAAATCAGCTGATGCGTCATTACAAGACTTCTACATTTATTTATAAATCGCTAAGATGAATAAATCTTCTCAGATAAAATGTATGAAATATCGGACAATGTATTTTTGTAATTTTATTATAAGGTTTTCATATTACGAAAAAACCTTTTGATCTTGCGGCCCGAAACGGTTATTGATAGACAAAATTTCTCTTCTACCTAATTCTGCTGTATGATATGATACTTTTAAATAAAGTTCCATTGCTTTAGGGGCCATGCCACCAACGACTACATCGTAATAAATATTTCTTATCTATCCAATTATCTTTTATCGCTTTTACATCAAATCACCATTCTAGTGTAAAATTCATATTCATCATTCCTCATGTTTTAAATATACATATAAGTATGAGCATATTTATTTAAAAAAAATAGTAAAACTTATTATAATGAAAAATAAAATAAATAAATACAAAAAATAATACATTATAAGACCTTAAAACGGCAAATAAGACTTTATGTCCGGTGAATCCTTTGGTGAGCTCAAATTAGAAACAGGACTTGGAGAGCGAGCTTGTGCTTGGTGTTGCTCTGATTCAATTGTTCTCTGTTGATCAATTGTAAGAGCTTTTTGAGGATTTCCTGTAATTGAACAACTATTAATATAAATTCCATTCAGAATGAATATTTAACCATTTTGTGAATTTATCATTTGGCGTGCAGTAGCGTGTGGTGTAAGTGAAGATTGGCGTATAATAAAAGATTGATTGCTTATCTGATCAGCTGTTTCTATAGTAGTAGGAAGATCCAAAAGCCTTTGGTTTTGAATTCCGTCTCCTGGTCCCATATGTGAAATGTGATTAAAATTTGTTGGAGCTGATATCATTTTAGATCTCCTGTCGCTTGTGCTAAATTGAGAAATCAATTTCAAAAGTTTTTAACTTCAAATATAAACATGTTTTGTAAGCAAATAAGGTAAATACGTTAAGAAGTTTACGTTTTGTTAAAATATATGTATACATTTTCAAAATTTTTGTTTTGTTTTAATTATTTTATTTACCTTTTAAATGACTTATTCACTTCGCGAACAGAAAATCTTCGCCGAGGATTTTTAGATCCTGATTTTTCCGCAGAACCAATGTGAATAAGTTCTTCTATAAATAAAGGTAAATAAAATTCCTATAAAATCTTGGACAACACAATAATAAAAACATACTTGTGTGTATGTTAGCTAAATATACAACAATAGGCGCATCGTTAATATAAGTCAAAACGAAATTTGTTTGTGGTCCTAACGGTTGCGCTCGTTTTAGTCCAATTGACTGAACCCAATCTGCGGTTTGGGTGTTAAAAATGTCCACATGCGTTTCCGAAAATACTAGCAAATGTCCATCCAAATAAGCTGAAAAGAATAATAAAAATTATATGTAAATCATAAAACCATTTTGCTAATAATCCTAATTTTTATGAAGTAAGGGGAAGCATAAGCTAAACATAACGATGTAATAAATTAATTAATATTAGCATGTAATCGTAAAAATATTAAGTTACTTATGTGAGTTGGATTAGCTGGATATGTAATTTCTCTATCCCTGGATTTTCTTCCTTGAAGATCCACGTAAATAGCCAAAGTTTGAAACACCAATAAATATTCTCCGAATATTCCTCCGGGACACTGTATTTCTATTACACGAACGGCATCCACGCCCGAATAATTTAAAAAGGCACACAATTGATTTTCCGGATGTATTAATGCTACGAATTAAATATTTATATTAGCAAAAAACTAGAAAATGTATGATGTCATCTTACAAGTAGTCGTCGCTTCGCCCTGCAAATAATAGGCAGTGAAGCCGCTTTGATGACCGATAACAAGCCTAATGTCTGACAAAATTTGAAGGCTCTGGACTGGATACGCCACGGTGAATTCACACATTTTTTGATGCCTTAAATGGTTTCGATTTATCTCATACACCACCACTTGTGTTTGATTGGTTGGACGCTTCAATGCTACGACAAACGCATAAACATTGACCGGAGATCGACGAATGATGCCGGTACAAGCCGCTATACAATTTTTTGAGTCTGAAACTTTTATCCACTCCACGTCGCTTACTTCCAAAGCTCTTATGGGAAGTAAGCGTATATGCCTTTGTTTACCGCACAAAATGACTAGAATGTGCTCTTCTTCTACGTACCACATTTGAATAATCTTTTTACTTTCACCAATGCGATTTATTTCTATGAAATTCGAAATGAAATTATATGACAATGTTAATTTATGTACATATATATTCTTGTCTTATTTTATTTTACAATCCTGATACTAAAACTTAATAAAATGGGTCATATATATAAATTCCTATTTATATGACGTTAGTTATCTACATCAAAAAAACATTGATATAACAATACAAACCCAATAGTATATGAAATGATATATGTATATAATGTTATTATTGTTGTCCTATACGTACAACCGTATCTTGTATCTTTGAAAATTCGAATGTAATTTGAATATTCAATACATGGTTTACTTACCATATTCTTCTAGATTAATACAATATAAGCCATCCTCTGTTCCCAATAAAAACTGATCAGGGTAAACTATAACGGAGCTTAATGCACTCCTCACTATTGTCAGAGAACTGTCTAGTATTTCATGTACTTTAAATATTGCTGTATTCGGGAGATTATTGCGTTTTAGTATGCGATGTAATTCACCTAAGGCAACTACCCATTTTCGCTTCTCTGTTTCATTGTCTGCCAACATTAGGGTATTACACGTGGACCCTCCTTCAATCAACGAAGTCTTAATCTAAAATTTCATGAACATGAAGGGAATACACACTTTTTAAATAACGTGTGAAACTTATTTATATCGCTATAAAAATCAAAATTAAAAAGTCGCAAATACTTACCCTAAAAATACATGGCACATCTTTCTTTGTAGCATGTATGACGTCACTCTCTCGAACACTGGCAACAGCAAATTCTGGATCTCTCATATCTAGAACTTGTGAAACATTCACGCTGGGCAAAGCACTTCTTTCCGCTGATATATCGTACAAGAATAACTTGAAATCGCATACGACTACAAATTGACGCACCCAACCCCTTTTTATAACACCCATCTTTGGCACTTTTACATATCCCTCATAAGCTGTACCTATCCCTCGAGTTGGGTCAATGCCCAACGGCCGCTTCGTTTGATCGATTGGCACAGGGCATATTGTAGGAACTTTCTGACAACAAACAGTGTGGCAGGCAAAACCACAAAACTCACATACAACACCTTGTCTGGTTAGGCCAACCATCAGTGAAGTACAGTGGTTACATTTTGTTGGGCTGCTGAAAGTTCTAACCAAAAACTGGTGTACTTTTGTAGCTGCTACATTCGTAGGATGCAAATCAAGAGGTTTAACACTAATGCTGCTTTTAGAACTTGACTTACTATGATGGCCGTGAATGTCATCCAAATCACTATTATCTTGCTCATTTTTGTAGTCTGTTGTTAAAAAATGTTTTTTTTCTACCATATAATATGGATACAATGAATCCAGCTTAGAGTTTTGCGGATAACGAATAGTATACGAACTACTTGAATTTGCAGAGGAATTTTGAGTTTGTTTTAAATTTCCGAGTGACAAATTATTATTAAATGAACTACCCTGTAATACAACAAAAAAATTTAAAGTTATCACTAAAACTCATGGACATTATTAGCAAGCATACCATAACATCCCTCGAAATATTGCTATCAGCATCAATATCCGGAATTTCAATATTTCCTGTAGATTCCTTAAAGAAATAGTTACAAGACGTTTGCGAAGAAGGTCTTTCCAGAACTGTTTAAAATTATCAGTTATATATCGCAAAATCGTTGATAAAAACGGAGATTAAAAAAGCGTAAATTTCAATACATAAATACAATTATGCAATCAATGTATTTATTAGTTATGTTATTAGGCAGTAAACCAGGCAATTGGATCGTACGGTTTAACACGCATCGTTGTAGGATCAAAAAAAGCGACATGAAATGAGAAAAATGTGGATTATTAGCATGAAACATAAAAAACGCAATGAAAAAATAAGCAAAATATATAATGTGTATATAATTTAATGATAAAGTGTAAAGATTAACGATATAGGAATATTAACATATTTACATATGGGTGCGATACGCTTCAATGTACGTATGTATAACTATGCATGATTTCTGCAACCTGCTTAATTTTACATACATATATACACGCCACGTTACTTATATGGTTTCAGAAAAGCACTTCCAGTTAATAAAATTTAATTTTAAACCCTTATTTCATGAACAAATTCAAATTAAATTGCTGGTATACCAACTGTAAACTTAAATAGGTGTTTACTAATATATACCGAAGGTTTACATTAACAACACCAGGACACAATTTATATAAAAGCTTAGGTTTCATATGTGCTTCTTGAAATAATAGCACCTATCATTTTATAAGCTCCGCTCTTTTTAATTTAAATTTGAGTTATACTCAACAGTTATTGATATTAACACAAATTGATTTGTTAGTTTTAGTAAACAAACTCTTAAGAAATGCAAATATGTACGTATGTTGGATTTATGATAACTGAAAAAATATTTCATGCTGAAAATACGCAATTAGTTAAAAGATAAACAAACGATTTTGATAGCATATCTGCAAGCACTTCACTTTCGTAATACGTATTTCAAGTATTATTTAATTTTATTATTTATTGTTTTCCTTTATTTCAATTGTTAATTAAAACTGATTAACAACATTAAACAATAAATTTGAGAAATACGATGAAAGTCAATGAAAGACAGCTTAGTTTTTAAGTTTATCGTTTAAACCCCCTTATAAAATATTATGTGATTGTTTTAAGCTTTTTTTTTATTAACTGAAGATCCGCTCCTAAAATTTTTTAACTGAAAACAAATTTGCAAAGTTATAATCGCGTAACAAAAATAAAAATATGCCAACAAAACACGATGTAACTCCAACCCATAAAGATATGCTACAACGGTGTACAACTTTTTTTGCAAATCTATGGAGATTTTGAATAATAAACTGCGATCTTTCGTGCATTGGTTCTTGTAGGGTTTGTTGAACTTGCAGTGAAAATCTTAACACATCTATTATATTAGTTGCCCCTGTCATTGAGTTGGTATCTATGCTTTCATTTGCTTTTTTCAAATTAGTAATTAACTCATTAAGAGGTTCGGCAAGCTCCGTGAGTTTGCCCTGATGAATATTTATTGGCGTGTTTCTGCAGAATTCTGTTGTCATGCTTTTTCCAATTCTTCGCCCTCGTACTGGGCTTAACTTCATACTATCATCCAATAACTTAGTTAGCATATCTTGTATATACAATTTATCTACAAATTATGAATTAAAAATAAATATTGAATAAATATTTCTGTCAATATGACTCAATAAAAAAATGAACTAAGCTTAATATCTATTATATATGTAAATAATATCTTACATAGTTTTTCGGGCAAATTAATTCATAACTGTCAGCTAGGAAATCTTTTTATATGATAATTTTTATATGCAACTTTTTTCCAGTGTTACTAAAATTTATTGGTTCTAGCATTATATATCCGAATATTTCAAACATCATTTAAAACTGATTACACAAAGAATTTCATACAAACATTCTGTTCTACGTTGTCATTTTAAATCATAAGGGAACTAGTTTTGAGACATTCCTATTTTTTATAAATTAATTAACGTATTTAAAAAAAATTGTACAACAATTTCCTTTATTACTGATAAGAAGCTTAATATTAAATACTTTGATATACAGTAAAAAATAAAAGCGTACTTACATCCTTCTGAAGTTTCTAATGTTTTTTGAATATCACGGATTTCATTTTCCTTATGATGAAGCTCATATAAGGCAGAATCACAACGGTTACGACTTTCCCGTAAATCCCTAAAAATAAAAAAAATGAGGCGATAATTATTATAAGTGAGAATAGATGCTGAGAAACAACAGTTTCTATTGATATGTTAATAACTTTAAGCATAAGTAAGTTATAAGTTACAAGATATAATTAAGTTTCAGTTAAAACTTATTATATCGCTTGGTTTATAATATGTGAAACATTTGAATGCAGCTTAAATATTCGAAAAATATGTTTTTAAGTAGAAATTGTCCACAACTTTTCCCCTCTCCGGGCCGTTCGATACCAAGCGAGATTTCAGAAAAGGGAACTCCCTTTCGTGTGACTTCTTCAACCTATTGCTGGAGAAAACAATATGATCTGCAGAACTAAATAATGAAGCTATATTATTCTATAAGAGTGTACAGCTGATGGCGTATCCGGTGATATTGATATCATTGGCCTCAACAACCACGTCGTTAGTTCAGCTTTCTCCAGACAGGATAAGGAAGCCACTTTGGACTCAAAAGGCAATTGAAAAGTGAAATCTCTCTCGATGAACAAAGACCAAACTCTATAAGTTCTTCATCATTCCCGTCCGCTCTATGATGCGGAGGCATGGATAATGACATCATCTGATGAGTCGGTCTTAGGAGTGTTCGAGAGAAAATTTTTGCGGAAAATTTATGGTCCTGTGAGCATTGGTAATGGTTGGTACTGCAGTCGATGGAACGATGAGCTGTACGAGATATTTGGTGACATTGACACACATAGTTCATAGCTAAATAGCGAAAAAAGGTGACTACGCCAGTAAAGAATAAAAATTAGTTATATACTATAAATTGTAAACACATACTTCTGAGTTGCAATTAATTCTGCTCGTGTCCTACTAAGTTCTTCCGAAATAAGCGTTTTTGCCTGGATCTCAGCCTGAAGTGAACTTTGTAAATTTAATAACTCCATCTTATCGAGTTTTTGAGAACGTCTATTTCGCCAATTTTTCGTTTCATAGGTTTGCTGAAATGAACCTATACATAAATGGAAAAACATTTAATAACAGAATTTAGTTTATGAAAGCAATGTGGATAATGATAGAAATAGTATAAATATTAGGGTGATTCAAAAAAATTTTTTTTTTTTCATTTGGTACTCGGAAAAAATAATTTTTATTTTTTGATCCACCTTAATATGCATTGATGTTTGACGATGAATATCTTGTAAACGCTTTACTTAATCGAAAAAGCATATGAGACCATTTTTATAGAGCAGTAAAATTCCTACAAAACTATCAGTTTCATCATTCATAATAATTTTTTTTCATTGAGTTATAAAATTAATAAGAAATAAAAAATTTTCCCAAAAATAATCAAACTTTAACTGTTAATATCTTTTAAACGGTTGGGTTTACGAAAAAATCATAGGAGACCTTTTTGTAGAGCATTCAATTTCCTACAAAATCTAAGGAACAAGATATTTTTTCAAGTAGTTGGAAGCGAGATATAAATTTTTCTATCTGATAATAAGAAAAAATAGAAAACTGTATGTAGGAGGACCTTCCCGTTACAATTAAGAACTTATATTTGGAGAGGCTTTCTTAGAGGTGTCTAGGAACCTATTTATTCGGAGTACCAAACGAAAAAAAATTGTTTTTTTTTGGAATCACCCTAATAAATATACAAATAATTGTTGGCAATCTTATATCAACATATATAACGCATCACGCATCATCACGCATTATCCAAAGAGCATCAGTTATTAGCACAATTCACTATAATATTTGGAAATTAAATAATCCATGAATACTAGACAACTATAGGTAATTTTTTCTTAAAGCATACAACGAATGATATAAGATCCATTTTTTTCAATTAGATTAGTATGTTAAAAATATTTTGATTAATTAGAATTATATATTTTATTTAGAATTATTTACCTGAGTGTTTTAGATATTCAACCTCCTCAGTCATTTTTGTTGCTAAGGCTTGTAAGTAACTTCGTGCATCCTTTTCATCAGATACCCATTGTATAATTTCGGACATTTGTCGTTCCCATTGTATTATAGCTTGTCGCTTTGTTCTATCGTTTTTGAAATAAAAAAGCCAATGTACCAAATGTATACTAAATATTAATATAAAAAGTACCTTAATTCTTCACAATTATTTTGGTCTTCTATTTGCTTTGTTTGTAATTGTCTTATAGATTCTTTGAGATTTTCCATTTCTGATATTAATCTTCTTTTTTCTTCCACCCATATACTCTTCTCTTGCTCATACATTTTTTTCTGTTCACTTAATGTATCTACAGTGTCGTTTTGAGATTCTAATCTACTTAAGTCGCATTTTTCACGAGTTTTTTGAAGTTCTATTATTAAAAAGTCCCGATTCTTCTCGGATTCCATAAGCTGCTCTCGCAGTTCAGATAGCTCAATGTTAAAGCGGGTTTGTTGCTGATTCAGTTTTTCCGAATATTGTACCTCAATTCTTTCAATTTCGTATCGCAACGGTTCATTCGCTGGGAAAGTGGAGTTCATATCTGTATTACTTTTGCTTCGTAATTCTGACTGTAGCTGGCGACAATATTCTTCAGAGCGTTCTCTTTGTTTTTTTTCTTTAGCCATGTCAGTTATAGCATCTTCAACTCGTAGCTCAAGTTCCCGTCGATTTTTATCTGCCTTTCGAAGATCATTTCGCAAGTTGTCTATTTTTTTCATAACAGATTCCAACTCTTCTTCTTTATCACGAACCTATTAAATATTTTTAATAAAACGATTGCACAAATCACATTAAAATATAAATTTAAATTTTATAAACCGGAAACTCACCTGTCGTGATAATTTTTGTTTTTGAGAACGTAATTCGGATAATTTATCGGTAACTTCTGCGTATTCCATCATTGCCAATTTTCGTTGGCATATGGCATCATTTAATTCGGATTCTTGAGTTTTTATTCTATCCAGTGCTTCACCGTACTCTTTGGATGTGAGACATTTTTCCCGTTTCACTTCGTTCAATTCTTGTTCCAATTCTTTCAACCGTGCTAAATAAGCGGTATTGTTGCAATCTTCGGGTGTTACCTTTTCAATAATTTCTAAGTTTTTCAATTTGTTTTCAAGCTCATAGTTTTTCCGTTTTAAACAATTTATTTCTTCAATGAGATTACATTTTTCATCCATTATTTGTGGATTCATAGATTTGTCCGTGTCGACAAATGTATGGCTATAATTAATTTCAACCTTTCCCAAATCAGATAAAGAGCTACATTGAGTAAAAGTAAATCCGATGAATGGCAAGTGAAGACCAGAAAATGCAATATTGGCACCTGGTGGCACAGTGTCGGAGAGATGCATATCTGTGTCATCAACATCAAAATTTGATGTATCAGTTGGACTTGACACTTCAGGTATGTAGGGGGCTTGACTATATCTAAGATTGTCCCAATCTAATCCAGCAAACCAAGGATGACTTTTAAAATCGTCTGTACCATTTTGACCTAACCGATTTTCAGGTGCACAAATGAGCTTCCGCATCAAATCTTTTGCTTCTTCTGATACAACATAATCAAGAGTCTCGTCAGCAGGAAAGTCGAAACAGTTTTGATGGTTCATTATCTTTCCATATGTTTCAACAAGACTCTCGGCATAAAATGGTGTCTCGCCATATAACATTTCATACATGCAAACACCAAGCGACCACCAATCACATTCAGCTCCGTATCTACCCTGACCATCTTCCATTGCTCGAAGTATTTCAGGGGAAATGTAATCCGGGGTACCCACGGCTACATTTGATTGGACCATTCCATCCATCCCGATTCGTAAACAAGATCCGAAATCAGCTAACCGTATGTGTCCTTTCATGTCGAGCACCAAATTATCTGGTTTTATGTCACGGTGTACATATTGGAGTTTATGTATGCTATCTATCGCCAAAATTGTCTCAGCAATATAAAATTTCGCCATATCCTCGGGCAACCGATCTTCAAATTTGCTTAAAAGTGTTAACAAATCTCCACCACAGTAATAATCCATTACAAGATACTGTTCAATTTATATAAAAAAAAAAAAAAAAACATTATTGTCTACCCTTAAAATATTACACAATTCCATATCCTTAGATTCATAATTACCAAATTGCTATCATCCTGGAAAGCATAATGCAAATTTGTTATCCATTGTCTATCACCGTACACTAAAACATCGCGTTCTTCTCGGAAACACGCTGTTTCCGCACGTTTAAGCATTTCCCATTTGTTTAATGTTTTCATTGCGAATATCTGGTGCGTTGCAAGCATTCGAACAACACATACTTCCCCAAAAGCGCCACGCCCAATAATTTTAATTGTTTCAAAATCATCTCTAGATAAACGTAGTTGTTTAAACAATGTAGCCACTGGTTTTACTATAACAAACAAATTGTTTATAAGTACTAATAATTATAATATGTGTATACGTATACGAGTATAATGTATATGTATATAAATGCATTTTTCACTCAGAATCAGCAAAAAAACGAACTAATTTAAAAATAACAAGTTCAAAACCTTATCCAACATGCATTATGTTTATAAAAACAAGATGTGACATGATATTAATACATACATAGATATATATCCATATTAATTAGTACTTTCGGTATAAACAATTTTTTAAATGTAAGAAATGTATGCTTTTTATATCAAGGTAACAATATATATAAAAAGGTAATTTGATTGGGCATAAGCCAATATGTATATACAACTCCACTTACCCAACTTTATAAAATCAGCCAACGTTTTCTCTCTTCTCAATGATGAGTTGCAGCATTCATCGTATAAAACAAGCAGAGCGTCCAACAGTGTTTCAATTGAAACAGCTTTACCATCAACATTTGAAAGTATGTCGGTTTTTTCTTGTAAGTAAGTTTTTGCTGTCAGCAATCCATTGGTTACTCCTTTTTGAAATATTAACGATTCTAATATTTTCAATCGCTTAGCAAATCTATTGCCGCTGTGCACTTTTTTAAAATAAGATACATTCAAATATTAAATCCAATAATGAATATGCATATTTTTTATTGTATGCAAATGCCTTAAAGAATAAAATAATAACAATTTGATAAATTTGATATTATTTGGTACAATAATAATAACTATTAAATGACATTTCCAACCCACATAACTTAAAATAGATCTAGGAATATACATATTTGCTTGGTAAAACAGATATTGTCGTATGCTATATACATATGTAAATTACAACAATACTTCATTATTTAAAACTGTGTCTCCTAATTGCAAACATATTTTATTCATATCTTTTCAGATGAACAAGCATTACAAGGTTAATTGGATATGTAAATAATATTAAAGTTAAAGCATTGTAACCGGAAAAATGCAAAAAAATGTTTTTTCTCCCGATTGTGCATAGACCATATATAGCACAACAATTGCCTAAATATGCTCAACAAAAAGTATTCTGAATTTTTCCACAAATATATTTACCGACAGAATCCGAGTTTTCTGTTTTAAAACTCATACTAAGTTTTTGTTTTCTTTTCCATTTACGTTCATGCAATCATTTCTCGAGTAAGTACAATTCACTTAACTACGGTTCACTAATAAATTTGCTGAAATCACAACAATTTGACGGTGTGGAAAATTTATGAAATGACGCACATAATGCAACCCGAATACACTGGAAAATAACAGAGTTGCCAAGAATTATATAAATATAATCATATATAAACATTAGGGCCACAGACATGGATAATATGATGCGAGACTCTCGCATTGGCTCTCATTTTTCCTCAAACGCGTTCCTTGTGTTTTCGTCCATGTAAAATCTGTCAAACGAAAACACAGTTTTCGCTGAAAACTTCCATTCCACTCATTATATTCGGTGCCTGCTCTAGTTTAATCGATGTTTTTGAAAAATATATTTTGCCGGCCCTAAATTGTCACTTGATTTTTGTTTACATTCCATATACAAAATATCTATAGGTTGATATTCTTATATTAGGGAGACTCTCTTGCTCTTGCAAAACCTTGCACGGTGTAGAAATTGCAAAATTTTCCACTTGGTGCGTCGTCGTAACAACAAACACACACAGAAAATTATTTGCAATGGCTGTAAAATATGTCAGACCAAAACCCATGTTTATTTTCCTGCCGTCATATATCACTAGATTCTGCAATGGGTGCTCTCTTGGCCTTGCATATTTCGGTATAGGAGTTTTGCATTTTGTGTTATCGTGCAATCTTGCAAGAGCAAGAGAATGCCGCTATTGATAGTTGTCAGTGGAAACTCATTGAAAACACACATTGTCGGTCGGAACGACTTATATTCCACAACATACAAATGTGTTTTAAAAATGTTTTCAATGTCGGTCCGAACATAGTATTTGATCCTCTAGCGGGCACATTCGTCCGAAACGAAAGGTGTCTGAGACCATCCTATTTATATAGGCCAAGTGCACTTTATTTATCGATTGTAATCGTCGAAAAAATTATTGTGATAACCGACACAAACTTTGTACATGTTGTCGCTGTAAATCTTTTTATAGAAACACCCATGATAGTTGCTTGCATAAACATTTAGATAACTGTAAGTAATATGCAATGCCCATTGGCTATACGTACAAAAGAATTTAGTTAGATTTAATAATTCTGTTAAAACTCTCTGGTAGAGCTGTTGGTCTAATTAACCAATACTTGGCTTTCAGGGGGTTAACCATAGTAAGATAACATCTATCGCCTATAGAGGCGCTATAAAGTCGATTATCAGTGAATGTGGAGAAAGAATCGGTGTTCTGGGATTCCATCACTGTTTCGAAAATTTGTTGACTTATATGTCAAAAGCGAAATCATTGTTCTGATATCGAATGTTTTTTCAAAATTGTAAATTCAAAATGAATAGTTTTAAATGTTTCATAAACATCTCAGTCATCTGAGGATATGTGACGATCGATTTAACATTAATTTCAGAAACTTCTTATAAGCAGGAAAAATAAATATATATAATAATGTAATAGCACATACATAGTAAAAAAAACTTTTCTTATAGAATTACACAAACGATTTGTGTTTATTTACTTTCTCCAATTGATAACAGCTTTAATAAATAATAAAAGAATTTGCTACTTTGCAGATAGCTAGTTTTATAACTTTGGCGATGAAACAGCTACGGACCCCGTCGGCAAGCTCTGCCCGGATTCCGGTTCCACTAATTCTTTATTTTCATCTGGCATTACTCTATCTACAACATGTTTATGTATAAGTCCATCGGGTCCTAAATAACAAACGGAAAATCCATCATACCATGACTCCTGCTCGTCAAATATTTCTTTCATTTGCCACAGTTTATATTTCCAAAACGAAAGCATAACTTTTAGTCCAGATATACCACGAATTCTCCATCTAATTTTTACAGTATAATCTTCAGTATGTTTTGTAATTTTAAGCACTTCGAACTTGACGTAAGCATATTTTAGATGCCCTACTGTTCGCAAAAGTGCGATTTGTTTCACGTAATGGTACAATCCAATTGTTTGTTTGCCGGTAATATTGTTTTCAAATACCAAATTAGGGCTGTAAATCGAATAATCTAGTGGTTCTATAAATAATTTAGGCAAAGTTTCTTGTAGAACTCTGAAAGCACGATCTAGATCTTCCAATCTAGGTTGGTTTGTGTTTTTTGAATTTACAACATCATTATTATGGATTTGCCGTTTAGTTTGGTAATTAGAATCCAAAATATAGGTGCCCAATTTGTAAATATGACACCATCTTTTATAGGAATTGTTGTTCAATGTATATAACAGGCGTGAGCATTGATGGTAACTTATTCTTTGCAACGGTCGCCGTTTTATGCAATTTAAAACGTGCGGAAAAAATGTCAATGCCATTGAAAATTTGGGATGCTGTTAGGTCTTCTGTAGTTAGCTATTAAGAGAAGCGATATGAACTGTGATTAGAAATCTCTCTTACATAAGTATAAAGTAATACATATACAGATGCAGATCACTCACTTTATTCAATTTTAGATTTTATTTCAATGATTAACCATTGCATATGATTTTCCTCCCCGTTGTTATATATTAAACATTGTGGTAATAAGAATGGGAAATAATTTCATATTCAGCATGAAGTCGATTCATATTATCTAGAGATAAGTAAATATAATCTTAACTTTTGTGTAACTTCATTATGTTATGTTCACATTGCTTTGAGTTGGTTTGTATTCAACTTTTGAAATTCTGTTTTGTTTTATACTTCATAATTGTGAAACTATTTTATAGGATATTATATATTAGAAGTTATTAGTTTTTTGGGTAAAATTTAGAATAGCATCCCCGGATTTCGGGGATAAAATGGGTATCAGTGGAAAGGTGACGTTCTCCAGACCTACATTGATAATTTGTATATTGCGAATAACTTTTTCACTTATTTTATGCACTTTTCACTTACTATCACTTCACTATAACGTTTCTGTATATTCATTTTTTTAATATTTGTTGTAAATAAAGCTTTATTTTAATTAAATTAAATTAATTATCACAATGAGAAAAGTGCTGCCATGGTTATTTTTTTTGAAGCGCGGCGCGGAAAAAAAATAACCATGGCAGCACTTTTCTCATTGTGCAAATGCAGAGAATTGTAACTAAAATAAAATAATTAAAATAAAGCTTTATTTACAACAAATATTAAAAAAATGAATATACAGAAAGGTTATAGTGAAGTGTTAGTAAATGAAAAGTGCATAATATAAGTGAAAAAGCTACTCACAATACACAAATTATCCATGTAAAAGTTGTCAATTTTTCAAATTTAAATGCAAATATCTTTAAAACTATAAGTCAGCGGCAACTATATATATATATTTTTTCGTGATCTGGAGAACGTCACCTTTCCACTGATACCCATTTTATGCCCGAAATCCGGGGATGCTATTCTAAATCCCAGCCAGTTTTTTTTTTATAAAAAAATGTGAAATCAACCAAAATTTGTTCACTCAAAAACTGATACGATTAATAGGTAAATAATTTAATGTTGCATTTAGGGTATTGTCCAGTAGTTATGTATCATTTGAATTATTAAATGCGGATACCAATAGGGTTATATCTATAGAAAGATATACAACCGTGTTTATTTTATTATTTGTTTTGTTTTCATTTAACTTTTTATGAATCTAGACTAAATACCAATAATATTGGAAAACTTGAAAGTTAAATCGTGGTTGACGGATTCAATTAATTTTTATATTTTACATTATTTGTCATGTTTAATAGATTGTATGAAGAAAAGATAAATAAAATGTAATACGAAAAATATTTAAGCCCTGTTGGTATAAACGAAGAAGTATGCAGTATTTTGTATGCATGTGCTTGTTGAGTCAAAAATAGAACAACAGCCAAGTTAGCATCGTTTATGTCTTTCCTTTCTCTACTTCCTGTTGAACGAAGACAAGTGCTAATAAAATGGTGCGTAACATTTTTCATTGAAACTTTTATATCTCAATTATGCCGTTCTTGGGAAAGTATTATTAAGAATGTAATTCATCATATTATATAGTGTCTTAAAATTTGCGTCACTACTTCATAATTTGAAGTAAAACAATGTGTTAGAAAGATTACTTCAATATGTTTCCATACCGTACTAAAGATGTATAATTTTTATTTATTGATCAGACAAAGAAACGCCGTAACGGAGGTCGTTGCAAGCATAATCGCGGCCACGTGAAGCCGGTGCGCTGTACCAATTGCGCACGTTGTGTTCCCAAGGATAAAGCCATTAAGAAGTTTGTCATTCGTAATATTGTAGAAGCCGCTGCAGTGAGAGACATTTCTGAAGCTTCAATCTGGGAAAGTAAGTTGATCTAATTATTGTCAGTTTGTTTTTAATCTTTAATGCCAATTTATTCCTTAGCATATATTTTGCCAAAGCTGTACGCAAAGTTGCATTATTGCGTGTCATGTGCTATCCATTCAAAGGTTGTAAGGAATAGATCCAAAGAAGCTCGTCGTATTCGCACTCCACCTGTACGAACTTTCCCTAAGGATATGGCTCGGAATCAACCAAGAAAATAGAGCAAATAAATATTTTGGAAATTGACAACATATAAGCAGTGATTTATTTATTATTTGAATAGTTTACAACTAGCTTTGGGTTTAGTGGAAATCTATTTAAAATTTCCATTGTTGCAAAAACATCTAAGGGATGGCTAATTTAGATATTTTACAAAAGTCTGCGCAGTTTCCGGTTTGTATGATTGACTTTTTCCATCCTTGGCTTTTACAATGTTAGATTTTAACGAAAACCAAATCTATATGTTCGTTTTTCTGTTTGCCATCTTGGGTTATCTATCACTAACAGACTGGAAATGATTAATGTTCTTCGAAATATTATTTTTTATTGCCACAACAATAAATAAATAAATTTCTTACTAAAATATTTCTTGAACTTTTTTGGATTCGATGAGTATAACAAAGTGATATTGGCTACTGGTTACTACATGCCTGCGAAAAATACATGGGTTCAGCGACTGGCCGAGTTTCGAGTGGTTAGTAAATAAAGATCGGAATGACTTTTACATCTTTGTTAAGAACATACTATATTTACATTTGTATATTTTATATGACTATAGAAATAGAATAAAATTTGAGGTTCTACACCGCGACCTAGGGTCTACTGTGACCTCCCCTATATCACATGACCTCCCAGAGCCCCAGCAGCCTGAACAGTTCCAGTAGTTTGCCGGGCGCCAGTGAGGTGATGTGATCCCTGTTGATATATATGACTTGTCATCTGAAACGCAAAATAATGTAACATCATATACATCAAAATTCAGTTTTAATATTATATGTATGTATGTACATATATAAAAATTAAACGCTATTTCGTTATGTACTCTCAGATCAGAACGTCCGAACCACAACAAGGAAAGACGTGAAAATTTGCACAGATTCGTTTATTCCTGCAGAAGGAAATAGATAGAAGGCTGAAATAAATTTCAATTCAAGAAATTGAAATCCATTTTCTGTTTGTAAAATACATTTCTAAATTGAAATAATTAAAAATGCATCAAAAGCGTTAATCAGATAAAAATGTATTGGGTTATTTGATCTTGTAATGATGGAAGCGCCTTCAAAACTCTAGGCCCTTTAAACCGCTTAGGGAATGCATCTCGTTAGCTGAGAAACGAAAAACGTGTTTTCGGACATACCCGATTACCCTTGCTCACCCTATGCGAGTGGTTAATTTGTCTAATTAAAGTACTTTTTCATATTTCGATAATGTAGATATTCAAAAATATCTCCCGAAAATAACTTCAAAATTCAAATAATTTCCGAAGTTATAGCTGTTTTAGCGTCGTGACAACTGGATCGGTAAATGTTAATGTAAAACTTTAAATACATTTTTCTTTTAACTTTTTTTTAAAGGCGGTTGACATGGTACACGAGGTATACTTAATCGATTCTTTTGAAACTTGGTATATTTCTCTCTATCGGAAGTTTTTTTTTAAGTCGACGCCATTTTATGTTTTTTTTTTTTACGAAGGTCAATTCGGTAGCGAGATCTTTACTGAAGAAGATTTTTTTCAATTTGTTTGGTTTAAATCATTAGATGGGTAGGAAAATTTCTAAAATTTAGGTTCTAGTCTAGAATAACCCCACAATGTAATCTGTGGAAAAAAGAAATTGTTCTATCTGAATTATGTATGTGTAAATGATAGTGGGTGTCGTCTCCTTTCCGAAAAGGAGGGCCAGCCTTGAATGGCATTGTAATATTATATAAACTAAAAATAAATAAAACATTAGGATGGAAAAAAATATTCACCAGCTTGCATGTATCTTTTCTACCTTTTAGACGATATCATGAAAACAACGAATTTTAACAACAGTGTTAAAATATCGTTGGATAGTAAAATGTACTGGATGAATATATTTTACATGATATGAGGTCGTCAAACTAGTTAGAGAAATATTGGCTTCTAGATTAACCCAGGAAACGGAAACCTTCTTCACAATTTCGCTGAAATATTTAATTTATACGTAAAACTATGTTCATGTATTCGTATCTATTCACCTTGATTGGATTGATAAAAATTTGTATAAAATATGTATATGTGTAGTTACATATATTTAAGCGCTTTAATAAAAATTATTGGCTTATAAGTATTGGTTATAAAAAAATCATTGGATATTGTGGTACTGCTTAAAAGTTTCACATTTTCAAACTGTGCTTAATATCCGTTAAATTTCATTTCAGTGATCATTCTCATTATCGCGGACACGGAATTAATCTCTCTGAGTACAAAATAAATATAAAGTATATGCGGTACTATGGAGATTCAGACTCAAGACTATAACATCACAACAATACTTTCTTTATATCGCTGATGTTTCTGTGACATGCAATCTCACAAGCCATCACATCTCTTATCCGAAAATAATAATTGCTTAGGTGTGAAAGTCAGACGTTTCCCGACATGTGTAAATCGAATATAAAACTTTGATTTATTTAGTATTTTATTGGATATACCATATCTTAAATGAATTTTAAACGTTTTTAAAATAATCAATTAATGCAACGTATAGGAGAGAGAACCTTACGTACAATCCTCACCTTCGATTTGAACACAATGCTCGCTGCGTAAAATTTTAAATATTTTAATAAACGAATTTGTTGTTTTGGCTTTAATGAATAAATGATAGGAGAAATACAGTCAAGTTTCTCTCCACTTTATAAACAGTGACCTTATTTAATTATATTATAACTATTTAAGTCTTTAAATCCCATACAATAAAAATATGTCATTTGAACGAAATTCTTGAGTACGTGTGATCTTTCATCACCTTCGGTTAATGAGTTAGTTCCACACAATTTCTTACGATTGATTTAGCTTACTTAATGAATATGTTACATAACAGTTCTTAAAAAAGGTTTTACTACCATTTTGTCCACAACCCTGATTCTACTCAAGAGATAGAATATAGATTTCTTGTGAGCATTCCAAAATATGAAGTGAGATTTAATTTTAATTTCATTAAAATCTATTAAGCTAATGTCATTAAAATTATTTATAAATGATTCTATGTACTAGGTGTACATATGTATGCTGAAAGAAATTTAATTTAGATTTACATACATATAAAGACATTTGTACGTATAATTGATAAAACCGTAATATATTTTATATTTAGTTTTTTAACATATGGTTGTATAATTTGTGGTATCATAACTTCATTCTGTTATCATTAAAGTGTGTACATATGAATTCAACCAAAAGAACTTAGCTTCAAGTCATCGGTTACCATAGCAATAGATATGTAAATAAAAGTTAATAATACAGGGTAAATTATCAAAAAATGTTTAAAGAGAATCTGTTATTAGAAAGAACTTCGCAACAAAAAGTTTTTAAATGAGAATAAACTCGTAAACAAATTGAAGTGAAACATATTTGTATCATTTTTACATTCAAAGATTTGTTTTTAAATATCAGCAATCTGTCATAAATGAAAGATATGTCGCGTGCCATGGTATTGAATGTTGTTAAGGTCAGGAAGTACTTAATATATAATCCTCTTCAAATCTCAACTCTGACTCTTTATTCTTTCAAATATATTGGATGACACCCTTTATTTAGAAATTAATATTCCGGTATAAATAAGACAGCAGGATACAGCTAACAGGCAGTTAAAGTTGAAAAGTAAGAAGAGTTGGGACTAAAACTTTGTAACAATAAATATTTTATATTTTACTACAATGAAAATTATTTCCATATTATCTTTAGCCGTTTGTGTTGTAGCTACAATGGCTATGCCATCAAAGGTAAGCAATAAATTTATATAGAAGACCATGAAGCGAATATAATAACGATACTCAAAAAATCCTATTAGTTCTTATTCGTCAAGTTTTTATTTCAAGTTTTACATATATGTAAGTAATGCTCTTATGCGACATTTGTGGTATATTAACATTACTCAGAAAATTAGTATTAATGTAAATTTTACTAAATTTTATCTGAAGACATCACAGCCTTGTGGTTTAACAACTTTTTGGCTTCAGCGCAATGTAAACTTTGGTATTAAAACATGGAAAAAATTAAAATAGAGATATATTTTATGTTAACATTTGCATGTTCGTATATTCACACATCTACATCGTTTATATAATATCTGGGCGCAAATAAAACCTTTAAAATTAGCGGCTTATATACATACATACATATATTACTTGTTGCTTAAGAGATTATATTGTAATATACATATGTATAGATCGATTGCAAAAACATATCAATCAGTGAATTGTAACCGTTTTAATAACATATTATTTTTATTATAGGTCTCAACAACGTATAATGATAATTATCCGGCTTTGAAAGGTAACTGTACTAACAACTACGTAATCTTGAAGCATATATCATGATTATTAACGAGTTATTCTATAACATTTTTTATAATTAATTTTGCGTTTCATTGAATTTTATGGATTCGACTCATTTCATTTTAATAAAAAGTTTTCTCCACTCTTAGATGAACTGTGCAACGACCACGACTATCGAACAGACAACTTCAATTTATTTGGCCAACTAATTTATCTACTTTTGACATTACCAGACGAAGATAACTATACGAAATTCAATTGCCGTAATTATTTAAGTATTTCAAAAAAAGCACTGGCTGTACTTCTTCGACTTAGAAATATTGACAGAGTGAACTATGAAAAATTCGACTCCCATCCCAAGAGAACTTTAGATAGTATTGGTGGTGGACATTTAATAAAAAGAAGCGAAAAATTCGACTTTTAAATATTTAATTAATTTTATATCTTAAGAATTGCTGAGAATAAGTTTGTCTGTAAAATTTATTTGTTCATAAGTGCATGCACTTACCAATAATGTTAATGTTTTTTCTCTACAAAGCTGACTTTAAAGACATGAATCTGGACAATATATACGTAAGGTAAATTTGTAAACTTTGAAGTAGTGACATATTTCAATGGTTATTTCTCATATATGGAATTTGTATATGTATGTGTACGTATATTTATGCAATAAAATATAATCGTTGTTTATAATAACACTGCGTAAATATTTTTGTGTGCCTTTTCTATGTTCAGAACTTTTTGTAAATTATAACAAAAGAAGATGACATTTCTTCAATAATGGCTTGTTTATAAATGTATATATTATATATCCAGAACTATCATAGGAAATGGGAATATCTAAAAATTGATTCCGAATATTTTATGTACAAAAATACATACATATAATATAACCAACATTGGTAAGTTTTAATGTTACTAAGTGTTTAATGAAAACTTCCTGAGTTAATTTTTAAAACTATAAAAGATGCTAACAGCAAATGACAAAAATTATTAATTTCTAATTTTCCACTCATCATGGCAAGTTTTTATAGTTAAGTAAATTAAAAAATATTTTAGTTTCTGTTATATATTGATTTTCAATAAATAAATAAAAAAAGTCCCCTTTTTTAATAACTTAGGATGCTTATGGATTTGGACAACAGGATCCGGCGATGCCTCTTACCAAACTCTTTCGAAAATATTTTAACTATCATACAGAACAGATGCGTGCCACCGAAATGTGATTTAAAAAAACTCTTGTGGTACATGTATGCTACACACGAAAATGTGCCTTTTCTAGAGGAAGACAGCTGGAATAGCAACAAGATAAAAAAAAATTTTGATGAAATCGACAAGACTTCCGCCTCTTTCAGCACTCTGAATCAATTGATTTAATACTCTAGATTGTTTTGGACCATTTAAATTTTTAGATACAGTTATAGAGTATATATAAAAGTGAGACACCTGCAAAAACTAAAACATATAAATACATATGTATGTTTTATCAATGTTAGATTAGTGTTCAATGATGCCTACAAAAATATAAAGTAACATTAAATACTCTATTCTGTAAATAACCAAAGTTTTGTCTACATACATAAACATCCTACATGCTACATTGAATACTAGAGCTAAAAATAAAAGCATTGCTTTGCAAAAAAGTTTATAATTAAAAAAAGATATAGTGTCTTTTCATAGTAGAAGAAAAAGAAATTAATGTCGTTTCGGAATATTAAAACAAAATTGATGATCTACTATCTCTGATATATTAAATAAACAATTTTAGACCGACTGAGCCTAATTTCCATCCATCAAAGCTTTGTATGTAAAGAAATATTTATACACTTTATAATATATGCATAAGTATACATATGTATATGTATAGTTGTGTATGAAATGTATAGAAAATGTAAATACATATATTATATAAATCGGGATCTTTGCGGACCGTTGAGTGAAATAAGAATGGCATTCAGAGCTGTCCGTTATTTCCCAAGACAATTTTTTTGCTGGCGCCCCTTGAAATTTCAATTTTTGTCTTAAAAAGAAATTTCCTAAGTGAAAAGGTTCCTGAGTCATCATACTATTCCCTTGTAAGTAATATGAGGTTTTTATCTCTTGCATTAAACCTTAGGCCTACAAGTTTTAAAACAGGATATTACGCTCTACAAAAAGAGACTGATTGTTTTTTTTTAACATTCCTTTAAAAGTTATACGCAATGGTAAGGATGCATGGAATGTTTTTATCGTGGTACAAGGGTTTTTATGGAAATAACCAATAACACCTTTTTGCAGAGCGCTAAATTTTATGATCTTTTCATAGTTGTAAGTTTATTTGCTTTGGAGATAGGAAGTAGGAGTTATACGCAGTTGAAGTTATACATACATCAAATGGACATTCATAAAGTGCCACGTCGTATGAGCAACATACAGTTTATAAGGTACTTGTATGAATGCACAGTAAAGTTTTTGCATAACTTCTACCAGGAATATATTTAGATCATTTAATAAATATTTTTTATTTATCTTCAACATAATTTTAAATTAAAACAATTTCATATTGCTATCCAAATAGAAGTTAAAATTGAGATATATAACTTCTTTTCAATGATTGAGTTCCTCTATATGTAATTGTTTCAAACACGTTTCTATCCTCCTTCATTTTAAAAAATAATTAATTTGTGTACAAATTTTTTAATAAATGGAATTTTCGCATTTTCTTTCCTTTTATGACGTCATTTACATATGTATGTATGTCGGGATCCCAAAATATGTCATTAATAGTTGTTGTTATCTCTGGTTATATCACTCTCGTTTGAGTAGTATTCTTATGGCTACTTAAAGTTCAGTGTTCTGGGATTTAGAATAGCATCCCCGGATTTCGGGAATAAAATGGGTATCATTTTAGAAGCGCTGCGCGGAAAAAAAATTACCATGGTAACCCTTTTCTTATTGTGCAAATGCAGAGGATTTAACTAAAATAAAATAATTAAAATAAAGCTTTATTTACAACATTTATTAAAAAAAAAATTAATATACAGAAACATATACATATGTATATATATATTTTCGTGATCTGGAGAACGTCACCTTTCCAGTGATACCCATTTTATCCCCGAAATCCGGGGATGCTATTCTAAATTTTACCCACAAAAAAGAATAAAAACATGTAAAGATGTAAACATTTTTATATTGGTTGTTATTCGCAACAACAACTTCAGACATTAAGTGATCGTTGCGACAGCCATATTATTCAGAATTTCCACTTATATAGGATTACTCTGGAGCACCCTGTGCTACACAATAATTTCCGAACACCTCCTTTCAATTTAATTTGTTATGTAGAACACCTTGTTGAATGCTGACTTTGTTGACGTAAAATTATTAATATACTGTGGCATTTACGTGTTATTGAAATTTAAGAGTAACGAAAATGAGTCTCGATGAAAGTAGTAAGGCGCGCATGAACTTAGCGGCTATTAAGAAAGTCGATCCGTACGCAAAAGATATTGTTGATACTTCGTCGCATGTTGCATTTTACACGTTTAATGCAGACCATAACGAGTGGGAGAAGACTGATGTTGAGGGAGCTTTTTTTATATACAGCAGGAATGCGCAACCGTTTCACAGTATTTTTATAAATAACCGTATTAATACCACCTCCTTTGTGGAGCCGATCACAAGCCATTTGGAACTCCAATCTCAGCCGCCTTTTTTACTGTATCGCAATGAACGTTCACGGATCAGAGGTTTTTGGTTTTATAATAGTGAAGAGTGTGATCGCATCGGCACTATAGTCGGTAACTTAGTACCAAAAGTTGATGTACGAGTTTTTTCAAATGAAAGTGATGAAAAAAGCCAAGTGAAAGATGAAAATGTGAATATATTTAAAATGCTCTCGAAAGCTCAGCAGGAATACAACACACAACAAAAAATTGCATCCTGTAATGTTCTACAATTTTTTGCCGCTGCAAAGCCTCGGTCTACGGAAGTGCCTTTTATGCATCGGGCTATACCAAATTCTTTGTCTGTTGAACAATTAGAAAAACAACAACGCGCAAAAACGCCTAGGGGTGATATCCAGTCGTCTGATACTAACTGCAAATATGATATGACAGAGTCTAAATCGAACAATCCAGGCACCCCAGCAGTAAATTTGGATTTCCTCTCGGGAATAGAAAGTACATGTAATACATCCACAAAATTATGTCAGCCAACTGTAAAGCTCCAAAGCTCTTGTGTTCCTTTAGTAGTTACAGAAGAAGAACGTCTTCGCCAGCTTCTTGTTAAAGAACCTCCAAAGACGACAAAGCCAGCTTTGTTGCTACCCACTATGTTTGACAAACCATCAGATGTAGGCAAAAGTTCGCCTAGGAAAGAACCTCTTACTCAGTCCCAATTAATACAAGCGTTTAACTTTCTAATTCAAAATGACACCGAATTCGTTCAAAAATTACATGAGGCATACATACAAGCTTACAATAAAGATATGCCAGGGTCATATCAATAATTACATGTCTATATTATTCGAAATAAATATTACCTTTATGTGTAATGCTAAAATTTCCAACTATTGTTAATTGTTTAAGAACCATGTTTCTACAAACATTCTGTTGTATGGAACAAAAACAAAAAAATGAACGATATAAGAAAATTAAATACAAGTTATTGGATCAAAAAACCGTATATATTTCCCATTCCCTCCGACGGTTGGGTCTACATAATTGGAATGGATCCGGAGTTTTATTCGGCCAAGGAGTCAATTCGGAATCATTCCTCAAAAATATTGGAGTGTTCAAACGCTAAATCATACATTTCCAGATAAAATAGATGGGAGATGAGAATTAAGTACATCAGGTACTATAGCATGCCTATATTCCAAATTCGGAAAAATAAAAACAATTACAAACGAAATAATAGTGTCTTTATAATTTAAATTTTGAATCATTAAAAAAATGAACGAAAAATAAATCTAGCAAGGTTTTAGCCCCGAGATTCTTTTTTTTTATTATTTTTAACTCGAAAATTTTATAAATGATTTATATTTCAATATTTTATTCATAGAGTAGCTTAAGCATAGTTTGCTACGTAAACTTTTCGAAAGAAAGCAACGCTAATTTGGCAACCTATAAAATTCATTATCGCATCCGTTATTGAAAATTAAGTAGCCTAAATAACTTTTATAAATCATAACTGCGCTTAGAGCTTCATTTACAAAATTCTTACTAAAAATAAATTTCGAATTTGAGCAATTTAATGTTAGTAGATGCCAACGTAGTGCTATTGGTTTTTACAATCATCTATTGATTTTATACGTTTTTCCTTTTCAACCGTTTCGTCATCCGACTCATCTTCATCGTCATCTTCACCATCATCATCATACTCGCCGTCATCGTCATCTTCGTCGTCAATAATATCTCCGGTGTAATAAAGAATTGCTTTTGGAATGATTCTAGCTCTTAAGAAGTGGCCTATTTCAAAGTCTGTTGCCAAAATCTATAGAAGAAAATTACTTAATAAAATAAACATTTGCTAAGATATTTCTTTGTTAAAACATACCCCTTGAGTTTCTTCATCCATTTCATCTTTATCTTCTGGAACATCGGGTGGGTTGAAGAAATTGAAAAATGAGTCATTGGGTACTTGTTTCACTATATTACGGACTGTTCCGCGCTCCTTATGCTTTTGTTTTTTTCTGATTGTTTTTATGGTAAGATTCATTTTCTTTTCCCAGTTGATATTACAACCCTAAAAATAGACCGTCAATACGAGTAATAATAACTACAAATAGATGCAGACCTTGCACTTATAAATTTCTGGTCCTTCAAAACCGAATGGATTTTCTTCATCGACCATAGCTTTTAAAAAATATTGTTTGGTAAGAACTTCATTTGAGAAGTACTCATTTTTATCAAAATAAAATTCCAAGGTATAGGAATGCTAAAAATATAGGCGATTCGTTAAAGCTTAAAATATACATATATTATTTTTCATCCACCTCATCATCATATTTAATTTTGATATCCGTTAATTTCTTTAGAACAGGTTCATCGTGTTCTTGTACCATATCTCCCAATAACTCAGTATTACGAAATATCGTATACCAGAAATTTGGAATTCCTTTTGTATCCTCGGGTATTTCCCTTATTTTTCTGAAATATACAAAGTTAAGCTGGCGCTTTAAATTTTGAAAGGGTATATTCTCTTACTTAATCATATCTTGAAATTCAGGTGACGTTTCAGAGTCCTCCAAATCATCAGATTTCCATTGGGGTTTTTGTTCTGAAGGCTCTACTTGACCTGTAACAATATCTTTCCTTTTGTCAAATAGTGGCTGATACTTTTCCTGGTATTTTCGTTCTAGTTTATAAACTTCTTCAAAGAACTCAGCTTCCAGTTTAAGGTGTTCAAGTTGTATATTTTTAAGTGCAACTACCCTATTTTGTATCGGTGCCGGTAAATTCTTCACCATCTCTTGTAAAAACTGACGCCGAAATAAAGCACCCATGCATCCAAATGGTCTAAAATATTAATTTTATAAATTTAGATACCATATCGCACTTTTTTATATCTGAAAAATTTCGCTGCCAAATCGTTTAATAAAAATTATTATAAAATGATAGTAACTTTTGATAAACTTTTTTGAGATAGAGTAAACATTTATAAAAAAAAAAGCATAATCCAAGGTATCCTTGCGATACATGTAATTTGCATTTCCTTTAAATACATTATTAAGTATATGGTTCATACATCATTTTCGCGTTTTCAGAGTCTTTCCTTCCCTCATCAGAATCATTGCAAGAATCTACTTCACAATTTTTATCTGCTGGAACATCCATTTCGATATTGTAAAAAACTGAAAAAAAAATATTTATTATTTCAAATTGGTAACATTTGCTAATGCCAATTATGCACATTAGAAATTAAACTAAGTTTTTTTAATTTTTTTAACTGATTCTCCGGAAATATCGTCCATGCAAACTTCTGTGCTTCGCCCAAGCACGTGTTTTCTAATTTCATATTTCTACCTTAGGAAAATAATATTCAACGGATAACTGTTGGACGTTTTACTAACCTTGATTATTAAAGCTCTAAAACAATAAATGATTTTAGACAAATTTAATACTGCGCATAAGGAATTATTTCTCACTTAATTGCAAGGGACCTGCTTTAAAAAGAATTCTTTAGCACCAACAGGGTGTATTCAAAACAGTATACCCAAAAGTAAAAATAATATTGCCATACTTTTAATAATGAAAATATGAACACTCATATAAATGTTTCCACATTTGTCTGCGTTGACCGCGTTTACACACGAAGCTTTTGTTGCTCACTATTAGGAATATTTTTGATGTTGAGCACTCCGTCTAAACTCTGGTAATTCTTTGTAAATCATTTAACTTTGAACACTGTGCGTTCTGTTCAATTCACATGGAACTTTTGCTTCGCTTTACTTAGACATGTATTTTGACAGAAAAGTTCGATGTACGCATTTGTGTGAGTACAGGATGAATTGTCAAAGCGGGGAAAGTTCTTTGTGAATAGACCATTACGAATTAAAACACAATATGTATTTGTTCCTGGGCACAATCCAGCAAGTCGCGACCACGTGAAACTTAATATATTTAAATAATTAACACGGAAACTACAATTAACATTTCAACTCATTAGCCCAATGCATCATGACCATAATCATCACTTCTTTATGCATTGGTTTGGTTTATGAGTTGGCCAGCAAACTTTCTACTAAAATATGTTATAAACTTCTAAAAATGTAATTATTTTCATAGGAATATCACATAACATACAAATAATCCGCGCCAACAAGCATTCATGAGAAGCTTAAATATTTTTGTTATTTAAATTATTAAAAACATTCATAAAATTAATGGAATACAAAGAAAGTAGCCATAAGCTATAGAATATATCGTCACCTGAAATGCAAATTAACGTAACAACATTTTCAGAAATTTACAGTGGCATGAATGAAACACGGAATAAAATGGAACATGAGTGAAACAAAATATTAATATTGGTTAAAACTGGTTTATATATGACCGCAGAACCAGAAAATGTTGAACATATTTAAAATTATGTATATAATTTGAAGTAGTGAAGCGTAATCAATAAGACACTCAATTCCGAATTTTTTGATGATACGTTATTTTGCATTTCAGGTGACGATATGGAGGTAACGTAGAAACAAATACAAATGTGTTTAACTTTCGACGTTTGCTTTTTTTATGTAATTCTTGTTCACATCTGTCAATCGTGTCTTCTATTATTCTTGAACTTAATCACATTTCGGAAAATAAACAAATTCATTCCAAAATGAACAACCATTGATCATACGAATAAAATGTTTTTCTCTTCTCCAGATACTAAGTTCCCTGATGAATTTTGTAGAAAGTTCATAAGCATTCATGAGAATTATGCTTGCAAATCATTTACCGGCTAAGTCACCGGTTAATTACCCAACAGCTCTACCAGAGATTTCTGTTAAAGTTTCTATGAGTTTCTTAAGGCCCAATCGACTATTCTAACCGAAACTTTTGTGTACATGTGGTCGGTTCTCTTTCTTACGCAAAGTCCTTATGAGTTACACAGTGTGTATGCATTAGTTTCGGCGCTAATTCTTTCAATCTATTGGAGTTTCAGGTAGCCGTGGCTATTTGGGATATTTACTTGTACATATAGAACCAAAGAAAAACTGCTGCTAGATACACTTTGGCATTGTGCTCCTTTCATCTGGTTCATTGAACAATTTTTTATTTGAGATTGATTTCTGCGTATATTCATTTTAATTTCAAAGATTTTTGTTCTGATAAGAACTAAACATCGACCTAATTGAATACCATTCCAACAAAGGTGAAAGTGCCTCGCACCAACTTCTTTTTTAATATATGTATGTATGTACATACATATGTATCTTGAACTATCATGTGTTGAATAGAAACATAAAAGAGTATTCAAATTCTTTATGCATACGTATAATAATATAATTATTTTTGGCAACTTATTGAAATAGTTACATATATGTATGTATAAATTTACCTTAGAAACTTTTAATTTATAATTACTAATATGTTTCGTTGTTATACATGTGTATGTATACTTATATAATTTTAATAAAAGGACAATATACATATTTAATATTTACATAATTACCTGAGGCTTATTAGAGTATTTGAATATAAGTACATACATACATATGTATATTATTAAACGTACTAGCTTATACTTATATTCACTTAAATGTATGTACTTATATGTATGCTAATGTTTGAATGTATGTATTCATCAAATGGGTTTACATATGTACATACATACATATGTATATATATAAATATATCTCAATAAGTAAGACTTTTATAATCATGCACATGTGCATGTGCTATGTATGTATGTATGTATATACATACATACATATATAAGTTGATTTGTTTACCATGTTTCATATAAAAGTGCTTATACAATTTTGGCTAAACTATTAGTCCAGCTTAACTTAATAGATCTCGAATATCTAAAAAGAGTGTTAATATCGTGAGTTCCTTTGTATATTTTATTTATGTTTGAACAAATTTCTGAATATTTCTTAAATGTTTACTCAGTAGTTTATTAAACTAGATATTATCCATCATTGATTTTAAGAATTAACTCTAATATTGACTTATAAGTATCCAGGAATGGACAAACCAATAAACAAATATGTAAAAGAAACCAATGTCACGAATACCATTATTTTAAATTATATACAGTAGAAAATTCTTTAGTGTTACTCATGCGCTTCTCAGCATTATCAGTTTTCTGTTAAACGTAGAATTGAAAAGTTGTTTCTTTATTATAAAACATCGATAGTTTAAATAACTTATATTGTAGGCTTACCACTGAGTGAAGTGAATTAAGAAAGGTATGTGTATAAGTATTTGAAAACTTCCAGTGAAATATTGTCCAATAGGATTGCGAAGTAAGTACGAGTATACCATATTGATATGCTTGTACGTATAAGTATGTGTAAGACAGAACACAAAATTATGAACTTTATGCAACAAAATATACATACAAATGTGTATGTATATATGAACATATGTACATATGTTTGTCGTTCACACGTATATATAAGTATAATCATACATACTTCTTTACAAAAGAATCAATCGGTTGGGGGAGTATTTGTTATTTTATAAACTTAATACTAATTGCACCCAATAATATGTATTTAACTATAGTATTACTCTTTTACTGTTTATGCGAATATAAATTATGAGATTTATTACGTTAAGTCCTGGTATACATATAAAGTTAACGTAAATATTTTAAATATTTCTTAAAATTAATATTATTCAAATTTACTCGGCATAAATGTATGTAATACATACATACATATATATTACACTGCAAGGTATCGATATGAATTGTTCTAATTCATTTTTTGTTCTATTTAAATTGTATTAGAACAAGATAATGCCAGAGAGATTTAAAGTATCTAAAGCTGAGGAAGAGTCAGATCCTTATCCAGCTGATGAAAATGCAACTGGAAAGCTTTTAAATGATATACATGGTAAGTAACGTAATAAGTAGTATTTGTATGATGCTCATTAACGTATTTATTAAGGTGGTCTAACACTATGATTTATTATGTCCAAGTATAAGTGTATGACATACATATCTAATACAGACAAAAAATGTAAATACGTGATTTTTTGTATACGCACTGTCAATAATAAAATATGTATGTCCTCATTGCGGGGTTTTTATTCTGGGAGAAAAGAGTAAGTCAATTTCAATTTTGTTTCTGATATCTACAGTGTAAAAACTTTTCAACAAACACACTATTTCTACCTGCTACCTGCGAAATGGATCTTTGTGGATCTCGGTTTGATTGATTATGTAATTGAAAATTTCGTGTTTTCGGTATTTACATTTCACTAACCTTATTTTTTTGTGTATAAAAAACGGGTGTTTTAAAATGCGATTATTTTAATATAATAATTAACTCGGCTATAATCGCGTAAGCGGTGTCTACGCCAATTAAGAAGAAGAAGAATTAATAGCGAACATATTAATTTTTATGTAATTACTTTAATTGATTTTGTTTTAACTTTTATAAGAATACATAGTATTTGCATTGTTTACTTTATTCATATTTTCCCTAAATAAAAAAATAACATACATATAATGTTATATTTGTAACTGCAATCGAATCTGTACAAATTTCTCTATAGCCTTTGACTGTTACATATTATTGTGAATATATGTACATGCATATATACTTATTTTTGTGCATATAATTTGAATATATCCAAGATTAAATTATTTTTTCAAAGCTAGTCGTACATACATAAGTAAGTACAAATATATCCTTTCTGTTGGCATCACGAATTAACTATATGTATACACGTGCAGACTTCAATACCAACTTACCTTGAAATGGTCAGATGACTTTATACAATTTTACGTGTAGAAACATACATATGTATATGTATGAATGTATATATGAATGTGTTGAGTATTTTATGTAGGTGAAATATGTATGTTTCCTCGCAAATGTTTGGAAGAGGTAAAAATTAAAAAGCTTTTGGTCGTAAAATAGCTCCTTATAAAACTGTTATAAAAAGCTTTTAATATGACAAATGTCGCCCAGGGATGCTGTGGTGGATTCACTTGACATCTTTTACATATGTATCACCAATTGTTCTTCTCCAATACGCAGGTCCTGGCACCTTTAAGCTCCGCAGCATACACATTCCAAGGATTCGCATTTGTAAAGGAATTCTCTGTGTACAGATTTTCCCTTTGACGGGGAAACTTCTTAATATTTAAGTTTCTCCGTTATTGAAATTAATAGAAATTTCATTATGAATTTTTCAGAACTTAAATTCATTTAAATATAGTCAACTTAGATCCATTTTCCATGGTGTTGTGATATTTTCATTATATTTGATGTAAATATTGAACTAATTACATAAGAGTGCAAAAAATAAGAAATTGTACTTCAGTAGACCTCTAACAAAAAAATTAACGGTGGATTAGGTTAAGAATAAACTAAATGTAAATAAAGTGCAGTACGTTGGTTAATAATCGGTATACGGGAGTTTTTTAATGAGTATGTGTGTAATTGAAGACACACTTATTTCATATTTGCTTAGTTCGAAGTTATTTAAAATTAGAAAATTAGTAATGATTAAGAAAGCGTTAACGGTACAATCACCTTGGTACCATATATTCGAATAATAAGTATTTGTTATAAAATAAGATATTTGAAAGGTTAAACCCAGTACTTATTTAATATGTTTATAAACTAATCATAGTGCGAGCATAAATCAAGAACAGGTATCAGTGTACTTTGATTTGTATATTCGTGTCTCAACTTACGTAAATTAAGTTTATGTGTACATATGTATGTGTGTATATCTAATAGAATACATATGAATACATACATATGCATGCATGACATGAATCCTTATTTCTGTAATTGTGAAGACTTAAGCCAACTTTAGCAAATCAGTTAGTTCATAAACCAAGCAAAAAAATAGTGTTTGAAATCGTAGAATGACAGTTAATAAAGTGTAACAAATTATTTTGTTAAGTCCCAACTAAAATGTCTATTAAAAGTGTGCAAAATAAATCTTTGGAAATGGAAATCGGCACCCATAGTGAGAAGGAAAATAAAGGTAGGTAGTTTACGATTTTGTTTTCAATTTAATATAATAAAATACATTCACCATACATTACATTTTACAATAGTAGTAATGTGGAACTCATTGTACTTTGTTGTAGTCAAACAACACTATCGGTTTGATTCGAAAATGACTGTATTATGTAAAATAACGATTCTCAGATATTTTCCAATGAAGGGTCATTAATGGCCAAACTTCCATAAAAGCTCTCCCTACTATATTTATTATCATATCACAGATATCTGCTTTGCTTGTAGGTACAATACTTCCAAGAGATGTGTATGCGTATGCAACTGTACAACTGTGATTGCCGACGGCTCAATTCGTGCCTCAGCGATAATCCTTAAATGATAGAGCATGATTCCTTACGCAACATATTCTCTCTTGTGCAATTCATGCCTTTGAAATAAAAGAGAAATTTATCCGTACATATATGTAATCATAGTCGGATATTTCGAACACACGAATGTTAAAAATTAATTTGATCAGATTTGGACGAGAAGTTTTCTAATATACATATGTATATTAATATAATTATAATTGGGGTTTTAAATTCTAAAAAATGTTGGCTTTAATTTCTAAAAATCCAAAAGTCTAACATTTGTTTACATATGTTTTCTAGAATAAATATACCACACACATATATCGCACCTACCATTTGTAAATATTCCGTAATTTCTAAAATTGGTCCCTTTCATTCCAATGAGTTGATTTTAACAAATTCAGGAATGTTCTTGTTTATTATACTATGCGTTGCCCACCGCTGTAGTGTGGCGTAAGCATACATATCTAACATGCTGTCTGATATCTATAAAACTAAATTAACCGGAGAAATTAAAGAATTTATATTCGACATATTAGGACCAGGAACCGCCTATGGACCGGTTTTATCCTTTTTAGTTAGATGGTTGTCAAATATCGGAAGGTTTTTTTAGATTTAGTGTCGTAAAGACAAACAAATTGTTGTTATGCGAAATAGTTCTGGCTCCAAATTAGACATTAAGTGATTAATTGATAGGTGTATAATATAGAATAAGATCGTAAAATGAAATGTGCTCAACGTTTTTCCTACTTGTATCGTATTTTAATTACGTATAGAGAAATAAATATGTAACTATTTAAATAAAATAGTTTGTATGTATGGAAATGTTTCGATTTGGGCCATTAGCGACATACGCTATGGATGATCAACAGACATAGCGAAAACAAATTCACTCATATGCAACTCTATGTCTATATCAGTTGGTAGACCCAAGAGATCAATTTAAAATATATTATTGATTTAAATTAGTTTCATAAATAAAAAATACGAAATTCGAATATGTATTAGAAGCTTTGCATTTTATAATAAATCTTCGTTATTATATTATACTTGTATATAAAAATGGACGGTTGAACCGATTTGGCTGAAAATTGGTGAGGAGGTGGCTTAGAATGAACGGACAGAGGCTCCTTTTTATCTTTTTATGTTAAAAGTCAAAATAATTCATATATAAAATAACACTACTCCACAAATTTCACGGGAACGGAGCTGCGGGTTTAGACCTATTGTTATATAATTTTGAACTTATTCATATGTGCGCACATTTATATACACATATGTATATGTATATTTGACCATCAAATACTTTATTAAAATTTTTTCAAATGCTGATCCTTTGAATTCTAATTTTATTTTTTTATATTGCATTAAGATCCTTGCGATAATACTCAAGTAGAGAAAAATAACGAGAAATCAAACATCGATGCCAACTTATACCTTTATGACGATGAATTGGACACCAGACCACACGTATCAACATTTATATCTTCACTCGCCAATTATGAAAACACCATACCATCAGCAACTGACCCGGATTCGAAAACGGCTGCACCTGCAGCTCGTATGGGTAAGATTAAATATGACAGTTAAGCTTTTAGTTTACTTAATTAGCGCTTTTGTTTTATTATTACCTCCTTGCGATCTCTGATATACTCGAGGTGTAGTGCTTACATATTTAGATATATGAAGAATTACAGCAAAGCCTGCATTCACGTATGAATATGCATATGTACATTCTTCTTTTCTTATATTCTCGTTATTTCGTAATGAATACAGTTTGCCACTTGCTCAAACTTTAACATTGCTGTTCAGCCAATATTAATATAAATAATAAGTAAAATGTAACTCTCTCATATGTATGTACATACATATGCTTGTATATATGAATGTATATCTTTGCTTTGTATGTATACAGCATTAAACTGAGAAAAATTATATTCATTACAATGATGAATAACAAATTAGGGTAAAAACGACTTGTTTTCTGGATATGAGGCCATACCAATTTTGTTGAGAGATTTGTTCACAAGTACAAAAATTATTTTTCCTACCTCGGAGTTAGCCAACATCAAAATATTCGTCTTCGAAAATCTTTTTGAAATTGAACTTATTGAAAACATCACTTTTAATTGCACTCGTTGTATGTTGGTCCAATACCCAGAAGAGTATATTATAGTGCAATGAATAACTTTTAAATTAAACATTTAAATATGGATTTTAAAATCATAAAACATATAATCAATTTTTTCAAGGTACATTAATCGGAGTTTTCTTGCCATGTATTCAAAACATTTTTGGTGTTATCCTGTTTATTCGACTTACGTGGGTAGTGGGAACCGCTGGTGCAGTATGTGGATTTTTAATAGTATTAACATGTTGTTGCGTGGTAAGTTTTTAGAAATAACTAATCTAAACTCTTTGTATTAAATACATTAACGTTTTGAATACGTTTAACTGTTTGAAAACATATTTATACATACTTATTACGCAATATTTTTTAAAAGTGACATCCATTTTTTACTCCCGCAACACGTTGCTACAGAGTATAATTTTTTGTTGGTTGTTTGTAAGACGTTAAACTAGTCGAGATAGATTTTAGAGTTACATATATATAAATTATTAAGATATGTTGAGTAAAACTTAAGATACTTTGAGAAAATTTGGTACCTGTGTACCTCGATATCATATTATGGTATAAGAAGACTAATATTGTAGATGGGCGGATTGGGTGTACTATAGTAGTAACAAAAATGGGTGAAATTGACCCACGAATGCCCTGCTTCATTACACTAAATATAATATAATGATTTTCGTTATTCTAGCACATTTTGTCCCAAATATTGTCAGTAATGTCAAAAGCTAATGTAATCAGTCCAGACCTACCTTAGCCCCAATATCCGATATAATGATTTTCGACTTTTCATCTAATTTTAAACCGATTAAGTTGGTCACAAAGTGCAATGATAATGATATCGCGGACACAGCTTGTCGTTGTGTTATCGTGATCTGTCTATGACTTGTTTTCTACAAGAGTTTTAATGTGTTAATATAATATTATGTGTGGTAACGAAACTATAGGCCTAGTTTTCGGATTCATAAGTCCGATTTAATATGATCCACTTTTTTCTTATTAAAAAAAACAATAATAACAATGCTCTTCCTCCCCAAAATCCAATAGACCATGTTAACAGCAATCTCCATGTCAGCAATCGCTACAAATGGAGTGGTGCCTGCCGGTGGAAGCTATTTCATGATTTCGAGGTAATCTTCAAAATATGGATATTACACTTTACATTTACTTTAAATATCATTGAGTAACAAGTTTTATATATTTTTCAAATTACATATTTATCAATAAAATAGATCGTTGGGACCAGAATTCGGTGGCGCGGTGGGAATGTTATTTTATACCGGAACTACGCTGGCAGCTGCTATGTACATTGTGGGTGCTGTAGAAATCGTACTGGTAATTAATACTTATTAGTAAATTTCGTTAAATATTTAATACTAAAAATGGCACAATATCATAGACTTATATGGCGCCGTGGGCATCAATATTTGGCGATTTCACCAAGGATCCAGATGCAATGTATAATAACTTCAGAGTTTACGGAACACTGCTTTTGCTTATTATGGGTGACTAAGAATTAATTTCGTACCTTAAAATTCTTAAATAAAACAAAAAAAAATGTATATTTTAGGTTTGATTGTGTTTTTGGGTGTAAAGTTTGTAAATAAATTCGCAGCGGTTGCTCTAGCATGTGTAATATTCTCTATAATAGCGGTGTATATTGGAATATTTGACAATATTCACGGAAACGAAAAACTTTAGTAAGGCTCCAATACAAATACAAATTTAATTATGAAATTCTATCGAACTAAATTATTTTCAGTATGTGTGTCCTTGGAAAGCGGTTACTTAAAGATATTCCCATAGATAATTGTACTAAAAGTGATACACTCTTGTCGGACCTGTTTTGCAATGATAATGGGTGTGATGAATATTACACAAGTACGTTATAAAAATAAACTAAACTAAATAAGTTGTGTTCATTTTTATCATTGAGAACTTCTTCTTATTATTTTTATAAATCAGATAATAATGTTACCAAAGTCAAAGGTATCAAGGGTCTTGCTAGTGGCGTGTTCTATGAGAACTTATTACCATCATTTTTGGAAGTAAGTTTCCTCAAAATATCGTATTTGTGGTCATAGATATCTCATTATAAATAATTTTGCAATTTATATGTATATGTTTAATCGATAATTAATTGTAATTCTTTTAGAAAGGTCAACTTATAGCTTATGGCAAAAATACAGTTGATATTGAAAATATGGGACCATCTACTTACAATCAGATAATGGCTGATATAACGACTTCGTTTACATTGCTTATTGGAATATTTTTCCCATCAGTAACAGGTAAACACTTTATTCAGATAGGTAGAAGAATATTTAAATATTTATATTTATACATATTTGTAGGCATAATGGCGGGATCTAATAGGTCTGGAGATTTAGCGGATGCTCAAAAAAGTATCCCGATAGGAACTATTTGCGCTATTTTAACAACAAGTACTGTATATTTATCAAGTGTCATGTTATTTGCGGGAACCGTGGATAATCTTCTCTTACGAGACAAGTACGTAATTAATACAGATATACACACATATGTACATACATGTATAGTTATTTATATTAACACTCTCGTACTGTCTAAATAGATTCGGACAATCGATAGGTGGTAAACTAGTAGTTGCAAATATAGCATGGCCAAATCAATGGGTAATATTGGTTGGCTCATTCTTATCGACACTTGGTGCTGGATTACAAAGTTTAACTGGGGCACCTCGTCTACTACAGGCCATAGCAAGAGATGAAATCATTCCATTTTTATCACCGTTTGCGGTTTCTTCTAAACGTGGCGAACCTACAAGAGCCTTGCTTTTAACAATTGTTATATGTCAGTGCGGAATATTATTGGGTATGTGACTGCAACAAAAATTAAATTTAGAAGTAGGTTTTAGGATTAACTATATAGTAATTTCTATAAAATATATCATTTTCAGGTAACGTTGATCTACTGGCACCTTTATTATCTATGTTTTTCCTTATGTGTTACGGATTTGTGAATCTTGCTTGCGCTGTACAAACTTTGTTACGAACACCAAACTGGAGGCCACGATTCAAATTTTATCATTGGGGATTGTCATTAGTTGGGTTGACTTTGTGCATATCAATAATGTTTATGACATCGTGGTACTTTGCCTTGATTGCGATGGGAATGGCAATAGTTATATATAAATATATTGAATATCGTGGGTAAGTACGTTCACAAATATATACGTACATGCTTCTTATACTCTCGATCCATGTCGCTACATTTTTTTGACCTAATGGTTGTTTCTATCTTAATCGAATTAACATATACACTTAAATGATCAGTATAGCAAGACTTAAAATTCGAGTGACTATCTATCTGTCCGTATATGAAATGAAATTTTGTACTTTAAACATTAAGAAAATCTGTATTGTTTACGGGCAGAACCGGACCAATGTCACAACCAGAAATGCCGTTAAATGAAAATCTATAAAATGCCACAACTAAGGGGAAAATATTTTCGGCATCTCTTACGACGGTAGAAAGTCGGATAATAATCCTGTCCACTACCCATATAACAGTTATGTTGAATACTACTAAAAGTGCCATAACTTACTAAATAAATATCCTATATGATAGAGAAGGGCCTCATAGGAGCTGAATATCTCAGAATCGAAATCAATAATCCGACGGCGCTCTGAAAATTAAAATTTGCACAAAAAGTGTCTATTGTCGAAATCGGACAGTTGTTTTTCAAAACCAAAGAAACCGATATTTGAGATATATTATTGAAATATGAAGAGCATATTTTTCTGATGGTAGAGTGATCTCCTGTCAAAAATGGGTTGAATCGAAGAAATAAGTCTCCTAGCCCCAATACATTTAATATAAAAATTTTCCAACTTCAAGGTGACTTTATATTGTATATACCGATCAATATGTGACTTATCTTAACGAAATTTAGCATATTTTTCTGGGAATAAATTACTGGGATGCTAAACCACAATAAAATCGGGTCACAGTACCCATGTACCAACTACACGAATTTCATACTTCCAGTTGGCTTTAATAATAGCAGCATTTCTTTGTTTTCGATCGTTGAAAATTGCGAGAGTATAAAATACTGGGTTCTACCTTAAATGAAATATTTTGTGTAGTTTACATACCAACGTACTATTTATTTATATATAGAGCCGAAAAAGAATGGGGAGATGGAATCAGAGGAATGGCATTAACAGCTGCCAGATATTCGCTATTACGCTTAGAGGAAGGTCCACCACACACCAAAAACTGGCGCCCACAAATTTTAGTGCTGTCAAAATTCAATGACAACTTCATGCCGAAATACAGAAAAATATTTGCTTTTGCAACTCAACTTAAAGCTGGGAAAGGCTTAACAATATGTGTATCGGTTATTCAGGGTGATCATCATAAAATTACAAATAGAGCTGTGGATGCCAAAGCGGCTTTGAGAAAATTAATGGACGATGAAAAAGTGAAAGGTTTCTGTGATGTATTGGTTTCACGAGATATAGGGGAGGGTTTAAGTTCTGTGTAAGTACATATACATATCTTTTATTATTATAAATAAACAGGTTTACATTAAAAAATCAATAAAAATTTTAATTTTAGAATTCAGACAATAGGCCTTGGAGGTATGAAGCCAAATACAGTTATAATTGGGTGGCCCTATAGTTGGAGACAAGAGGGTAAACAAAGTTGGAAAACATTTATACAAACCGTTCGAACAGTAGCTGCCTGCCATATGGCCCTACTAGTTCCAAAGGGAATAAATTTCTTCCCAGAATCTAATCATAAGGTAAGTGTGTAGTAAATCGTCTAAAAATAAATATAAGGCCAATCAGTTGCCATTATATGTACCTGCCATTAATAATCGATATTCTGATAAGATCGGAACTATATGCAATGACGTCAAGTATCATATTATTAAGGGGTACTGCAGTTTAGAAATTTAAAAAATATATACACTTTTGTGCAGCACCATTTTAAACTTTCTTTTTTAAATTTTACTTATTTATGTTTTACCAATTGCTAAAAAACGCTCGAGATTCAGACCGCTATACTAAAATATCCCCTTAACAATTATGCACCTATTTGCTTTTATTAGAGTAGTCAAATACTCTGATACCTAGTTAATTAATATAAATGGTACATAGTTAATTAATATAAATATCTTTAATTTAAATGGTCTATTCCGATATACATATTTATAACAATTCAGAATTATAATTCCATATTGTAAGAATTCAAATTTTATATTATATTTGTTAGATTGGAGGCAATATTGATATTTGGTGGATTGTACATGATGGAGGTCTCCTTATGTTATTACCTTTTCTGTTGAAACAGCATCGTACTTGGAGAAACTGCAAATTGAGAATTTTTACAGTCGCACAAATGGAGGATAATTCAATTCAGATGAAAAAAGACTTAAAAACTTTTCTATATCACTTACGAATTGAGGCCGACGTGGAGGTTGTGGAAATGGTAAGCCCATCCAAGTGAATTTCGATGATTTGAATGATTTTTTTGTTAATCTAATTTTTGATTAGATGAACAGTGATATATCTGCATATACATATGAGAGAACATTGATGATGGAACAGAGAAACCAAATGTTGAGGGAACTGCGTTTGAATAAAAAAGAAAACTCTAAAATAGTAAGTACAGCATTTGAAAAAAGGATCCTGGACATTTGTTTAATCCAAAAACTTTCTAAATTCTTGAATACGTTTCACATATTGTCTGTTTTAAAAAAAGGTACAGACTCTAGTGGATTTTAAGGAAACCACCGGGGATGATAAGTTACCTTTGGTAAAGGCTGAAAATAACCTAAAGTATTTGAAAATGTCTTTATATTTTCCTTCATCATTCATTTCACATTATTACTAAAATACACACATAAGTACATTAATAATTGTAGGGAGTACTTTCGAAACATTCCAGCAATATCGACTAAATGAACTGTCCGCATCCAAAAATACACAACCAATACATATGTATGTATGTACATATATATACATAATAAATTTCAAAAACTACAATTTTTTAATTGTATTCATTATGCTTCTCTGTTTTTGATTATCGTGAAAATATCTTCACTATGTATGTCCTCATGATATGAATATATATAGTATATGTATCAACATACATATGTGTTTCATGCATTGTCATCAAATTACGAAAAATGTCCGCTACATATCTATTTTCCTGCTGATTCAATTAGAGGATTATCAGAACAATAATGACATCCGCCATGCTTATATAATACTAACTCACAAAGGCAATTATATAATATGAACAAAATCAATGCTTCTACATCATACTCGTATAATATTTCCCTACCATTTGAAAACTGTAAAATATGTATACGTTGATATAATGGGAGTAAAGTTAATAAACCGAATAGTTTTGTGAATTTTATGTTAGAACACATTTAAAGTCTCTCCGTTGCTTCTCATAACTTGGTGCTGGATCATCGCAAGTCAAAAAAACAAAGTTTCTTCGTTAGATAATAGCTCCGCTTTTGTACATAATTCTCAAAAAGTTTTTACAATTTCAATTTCTTATTTTACTTTGTTATTTTAAAATAAAAAGTGTCAATAAATTTAGAAATAATTCTCCTGCGTTAGTTGCAAAATGACGTAAAATAGTGTTCAAAACTTCTATGGGGTCGGTGCATTTGTTTTGAAGTTATGAAATCGTGGGAAAACGCCTTAAAGTTTTGCACCATAAAGAATCTGATATAAAAGTTCATAAGACAAGTATAAAAATTCTCGTAACTTCTTCGATTCTGCTTCAATTGACTTGGATATTATGAATTCAAATAAAAAACGAAAATTCAAATTGTAATTCTTTACACCAACCCCCTCTTAAGCCAAAAAAAACACGTAATATTCATCTTAGTTTTAGCTCATACCACATTTATGTCGATGAATAACAAGAAAAACTCTCTAAAAGGCATAAGTGGAATACGTTGCATCTATGAACTTAATATGTGCATATACATATGTATGTACATATATGGTACATTTAAGTTTATAGCAGTAATGTATATTTTATATAGTCTTTCCGCTCTTTATAATTGTTTCTCAATAAAGTTTTTCTTGTTAATTCACGATTTTTTTTATTTGTTGTACACCCATCACGCTAAAATGTACAATAATAAAATGCAAATCTGATAGCGTGAAGGGGGAAATTGTTTGGCATAGCCAAATTAAAATTAAATTTTTCGAATGAATTAATCTTCTTTCAATTCATGATACATTGCAGGTTCAGACAATTGTTGATCATCATCATGATGCAACGAAGACCTCTTCAAAAGTTCGGTTTGCAGATCCAACCGTTAATGTAGAAGAAAAACATGAAAACGTAAGCGTAGAACACTTTACCATTTTCATCTATTTGGCATGTTCATTAACACATAATTATTCGTTACGCATATGTATAATAGTAAGATCATATGTAAAATTTTGACTTCTTTACAGAAAAAGGCAAGAGCAATAAAATCAGTTTAATCCCTGCGTTCACCAAGCCTTCCCAAATTTTAATTATTAAATATATGTAGTGTACAAGGGAAAACATATTTGCACGAATTTTACTATAAGTCTAATAAAGTATCACAAGTCCATTTCTATTATGCTTTGCATTCGGTCTTAGCTGATAATTATTTATTCCGAGAGAAAACTGTAAAAATTTCAAAATGATCAAAATTTTAACAAGACTTGAAACATAAATAAATTATTTTGACATTAACGACTACAAAACGTACTATAAGAATATAAGAAATACGAATAAATAGGTTCTATAGTATTATAACATAGCAGTATATAATTGAATTATGAAGCAAACGTTTTTTAAATATTTTATTTTATTTTATTGGAAAAATATACGACTTAAATTCAATTTAAGTTTTCATATTTCGATAAACACTTTCGTTCACTGTAGAAAATTGAATGTTTCTTATACCGTAGAGCCATAGTAATTGCATAATAATGTTGTATGTTTATAATTCTTAGGTTTAACTTACGAGTATATCTTAGATAATATCTGTTGTTGAAGTTTCTGAAATTCTGTTTATTTAACAGGAGGCCGATGGGGATGAAAAAGCGAAGTCAAAAGAGGCTGAAACCGACTCACTAGATGCTAAATTGGATAATGGATCCACACTACATACTGTAGAAAAAGGACAAAGTGAAGACGAAAAGCCTGAAAAAAATATTTTAGGCGGAAATTCGAACACAACCTTGAAACCGTACGTATAATGTCGCTCTTTTTATACTCTTGCAACTGAGTATGTATTACCTAAAAGTAATCAAGATAGATATAGGGTTATATGTATATAAATGATCGGGATGACAAGCCGAGTTGAAATATTGGTGACTGTCTTTCCGTCCGTTCGTCTAAATTGTAACGTGAGTAAAAATAAAGATTAATGAAGCTTGATAGGCAGATTCATTAGCACCAAAAGTAGTTTGGTATTGCAGATGGACGTAATCGGGCCATTGCCACGCTCATAAAACACCATTACTCAAAGACTTATAAAGTGTCATAACTAAGTCGTAAATTGAGACAAATAACTCAATCACAATAAAGAGGAGCACTTGCGGTTTAAAAATCTTTAAAAGTGGCCATGGTCCCGACCTTAATTAGTTTAATATACATATACAATGTTTCTTCCAAACAAATAAAGCTGTATCACCCAAATTAACACAAATCTTTTTAACTCTGCCAAACGATAGTGTGAAAATATGTAGGCGAACTGGAATGATAACGCAGCCAACTTCGCATATAACGGTTTTCCTAAAACCCACTAAAAGTGCGATATCCAGTATACATATTAACAACTAATTTAGATAAAATTTTGACATCTTATGACCGAAAATTTTCCAAATCTAACAGAATTTGCCTAAGCCCCTAGGTACCGAATATGTGAACCCCAGTGCCTTTATTTGACTTTTTACCCAAAATGTCGGTCATTGTGTGAGATATATAATTGAAATTTGGAGAGAATGTTTTCCTGATAAAAGTATGTATGATCCAATATGTGAGATATCTAGTAAAAACGAAAAAGGGTGTTTAAGTAATAACAGTCTGCTTTGAGGCTGAAATCGATAAAATCGGTTGAAAATCCAACCTAGCCCCTATAAAACTAATAATAGAGTTTTCGAACAACCAGCTGACTTAACTCCCATAATCCAGATTAGATTTAATTAGTATGTGGCATGTTAAAAATCTGTGGCATTGGTTTAAATAGTTAAAATCGATTTTAAAACTTAGTAGAATTTTCGCTTTCATTGTATCCTTTCACGATTACTTCGAACTATAAAATAGAACCCTTTTGCTACATTTTCTAATATTGCCAACATCTAAAGGTATTTAGCCGAATATGATCCATACAGTTGCAAGAGTATAAAGGAGTATAAAATGTTCGGTTATACCCGTACTTAGTCCTTCCTTACTTGTTATTTAACGTTTTTGAAAACTATTCAACAATTGTCTCTTCTTAGATATGTTTTAAATATTGAAATACATTATTTTTTTACTAATATATGGTCACTAATTTATTCTCATGAATATTAGAATGCATATTAATTTGTTAATATTTTTTTTAGTGATGAAATTAATGTTCGCCGAATGCACACGGCAGTTAAGCTAAACGAGGTTATTGTAAATAAATCACAAGATGCCCAACTTGTCATAATGAATTTACCTGGACCTCCGCGGGAATCTAAAATCGATCGTGAAAGCAATTGTATCCTTTTTAAATTATCAAAATTTTACACTGCCGTAACACTGTGTACAAAGCTCAGCCCATACACGCTATATTTTATATACGGTTTTACTATGCTTTCTTGTATTTACAGATATGGAATTTTTAGAGGTGCTTACTGAGGGTCTAGAAAAGGTATTAATGGTGCGGGGAGGAGGTCGCGAAGTAATAACAATATATTCTTAAGTCATATATATTTTAAATCTTGTAACATTTTGGTAAATCAGGCAACTACCAATATCAATCAATTCATAATTATTTTTAGCATGTAAATCAAAATTTATATTTTGTATTTAAATACAAAAATGAAATAAATTCTTTGTTACAACCAAATAATATTTAATAAGTACTTTTTCTCTAATGCTGGATATCTGAGTCTCTCGATAATAATGCTGGATACACAATATGGCAAATCAATTTGTTAGTGGTTAGTTTTGCAGTTCAATATTTTCAATAGCAGCGTTAACCTTTTTTTCAAGAAGCTTTTGACTTAAATTATTACAAGTATGTTCGATAATTAAGATTTGAATATGTATATAGTAGTCTCAACAAAAATAGCTTTTCAGATACATACATATGTAGTATATGTATGTATGTAATTTCTATGTACATACACATGATAAAAGAGTTGAGATAATCCTTTTTGTAATGTACATACATACATACATATGTATGCTGTGGCTTTGTGCGAGTATATGGAGTATATTTTTTTGAACCGCCGTGTAGTATTGCGAATATTTAATTGAAACCCATCTTTCATATCTAAATAAGTCCATTGTGCCTTGTTTTAAAACTCTTATATGTATAAATAATATGACTCTATTACACAAGAAACTCATGAGAAAAACATAAAAAAGGTTGTGTTTATGAATTTATGGATTAAAAAATATCTTCGTGAAAAGAGGCATGCCTTTTACTTACACATATGTATATGCTCTGAATCATTAATAATGGTCGATGAAACAGAAATTAGTCTATGCAACCTGCTACTTACGGGAATGAACTTTATGCTATTTTTGAAGTACTTTGTTCCTCAGTCATTTCGCATTAATATATATTTAATTTTCATAATTGCGGGTTTCCTATTTAAAACTAAAATTAGTTGATAAAAAGCAGATGCTCGCCTTAAAGTTATTCAAAAGACCGATTATAATTTATTAGTTTATCCATTATTTATTGGGCCATACACTCATATGTATGTGTGATTACATTCTTATTCAATATTACACAAAATCTAATATAATAGCTATACATTAAATATTTCCAATTCTTATTTAAAATATAAAGTATGAAAAACTATTTTTTGTTTTTCTTCTTCTTTTTTGAAGATTTATTTCGCTTTTTGTTCTTCGCATGTTTTTCTTTTGAACTCATAATAGATTCCATTGATTCTGAACGTTTTTGATGTTTTTTGTCTTTTTTATATTTAGGTTTTTTTTTGCGTTTATCCTCGTCAGATTCGGAATCAGAGCTCGTATCAGTAGACCGTGAAGAACTGCATGGGCTTAAGTTATGCGATTTTAATCTATTTTCCGTTTCAGTGAAATACTTTTTAATGTTGCGAGTTTCACTTTTATTCCTTTCTTTTGAAAGGCTTCTCTTTTTATATATTACATCTACGTTTGAAGAACAAGCCGCTGTATCCCGATCTTCCAAACTTAATTTTTTTGACTTGATTTTATCTTTCGAATTGCTATTTGTATTTTCATTACCCCTAGGTCCTGCAGTGGTATGCGATCCTTCATCATCGCCCTTATCTCTAATACGTGGCCTACTTCTTGATGTCACTTCGGTTTCACGAGTCGATTGTTTTGGAGATTTGTGTCGACTATCTAAAGTAGTACCTCTTTCACGCTCCCGAAATCTCTCACGTTCTTTGATTCGATATTTGTCGTTTTCATGAAATCTATCACGGTCACGATTTCTTTCTCGATCTCTATCTCTACTTGATAAGGTTGCAAACTTATTCCCTCCTCTGTCACGATTTTCACGGCTGTTCCTATTATCACGATTATCGCGACCTCTATCTTTAAATTTGCTTCTGTTTCGTTCTTCCGACCTTTCATAAACACTTTGGCCGATTGTATTGCTTTTAATATGCTGCTTGTTGCGGTTTTCCCGACCCGGAGAGTAGTCGTATTTCGTAGTAACTTTGCTTCCTAATCTTTCTTTTACAGACTTAATCACTTTAGGTGAATGTGAAGAGTCATCTTTTATTTGTACAGAGCGTTCTTGACTATTACTGGTTGGTACAGTAATTTCAAAGTTTTTAATTTTATCTTTCGGAACAATTCTTGGTAGTGTTTCAACGTATACCCTTTGATTATCATTATTTCCTTCAGTTTTATCAAAAGGATATATAGCTTTAATAGCACGTGCAAATATAGCATTTTCAGCTTTACGCAATACTTCATTAGTAACTTTTTCATTCGATAACTTCTCATTCTGGTAATCAGTGCCATCTTTGGGCCCTAAACTTATTATTTGACTAGCAACACATATATTGTTATCATCAATTTCCCATTTTGAAGGTTCAGGGACGGGTGCGGTATTTTTAAGCTTTTGCTGACCTTGAGGATTTAACTCGTCAAATTCAGTCTCATAATCAAGAATATCTAAAACCGAATCAACGCGCCTAAATTCAGTATCGTTAGTATTAGAGTCTGTTTTAACCTTATCTTGAGGGTGTTCTTGATCACTACTTTTTATTGTATCAACATTATCTGGAATAGATAGTGAACTATTTACATTCGCATTATTTTCCTCGATTGAAGCTATATCGCCAACAGTTGGAATGTTATGGCAACTATTTAACTCCGGCGTTCTTGAGATATATACATCTTTTGCCCGTTCCTCAGATTCAGCTGAGGTCTTTTGTCTTTCTCGATCTCTTTTACTTTTTTTTTCTTTCTTAGTTTTCTTTCTTTCTTTATCTTTCCTTCTTTTTTTCCGATCTTTATCTTTGGGTTTCCTTAAGTTTTTCTCATCTTTGCTAGAATTCGAGCGTATTTCATCCTCTTTACTAATAGTACTGCCATGTTTAGTTTTCTGTTTTTCAGGGCTTTTATTGCGATCAAAAGTTTCTGGTTTTTCGTTCTTTACACAGTTAACTGCCATTTCTTTTACTATTGCTTCGTCGGATGAGTTTATACTTTTCTCATAATTTTTTTCATTATTGCGCTTGGCTGCTTCGCTAGAACTGCCATCACGTTTATAATAATCATCGGGTTTATTTCGTTCAACACTTTTTCGAGAAACAAGAATATTATTTCGAGAGCGTTTACTATTGTGTTTTTCTAATTTATCACAACTACCGGACCTTTTCTTAGATACTGGTGTAGGACTGCGAGTTCTTCTAACCTTTTTCTCAGTATTTCTCGTTAGGGGTTTTACATCATTTTTATCTGAGCCACCTCGAAAGTCTAATTGTTTCTTTTCTTTTGTGTCACTTGAAGGGCGATCTTTTCGCTTTCTTGAGTTCATATAATCTTGCTGATTAAATTGGTAAGAGCAATTATTGGATGATGGATTTAGTTCATATCCAGGAGGTGGAGGTTCTAGGGTTTCAACCGGAATCTCGTTAAATCTGTAATAAAAATTGTTCTATTTACAATTGCAATTTTCGACTACAAATACATTACCTCTCCTTTCTTGAAGCTGCATATCTATCAGATTCAAACGAGCCAATGGTACTGCCTTGATGAGAATACCAATCCAAGTTGTTTTGCCGTAATGAACGTATTCTTTCTTCACTTGTGCTGCGCCTGTCAATTTAAATAAAATTTTAGTATTATTTATTTTAAGCGCGCCAAGAAATTTAGACCTTTGCATTGCTGATTCCGAACGCAATCCCTCTCCCCTTATAATATGACTCTTTCCGGTATCACGCCTGCAAATTGAAAGCAGTTTCATGAATTGTTTGAAAAATTAACACAATAAATCTCATATAAGCTCAACGTACTTTTCTTGAAAGGTATGAGTGCGGCTACGAGAGCGTTTATTATAAGGCGACCTGGAACGTTTTTTTATTGGCGATTTAGACCAAGATCTTGACCTATTATAAAAAAAAGATTTCAATTTATTTAAATTGTTTCCATAAATCAAAATATACCTAGAACTTTTATCACTAAACGAGTTAGATCTTCTCCTTCTATTTGACTTATTACGATCAAATCCGTTATCGCGCTTTCTCTCTGTATCATGTGGTCTAAGTTTCTCCTTGACTTCGCGAGAAATTCTGCGATATGGTGACGCATGAACTCGCCCACGATTGTGTCTTTCATTAGACCAAGACCGGCGACGTTCCATTGAACGACGGCGATCTTCTCTTCTGCGTTCTTTTTCTTTCATGAGTCGGTTAAAAGTTTCAAGTGGATCTTCAATTATACTAAAAATTTTTGAAACAATTAAGATTATTGGTTCTTCAGGACGTTTCTTTCAATAATATTTACCCAGTGCCAACTTTAGCTGCTACTCCCTGATAAACTGAAGCAAGATTACTGTTGCCATGATGAATCTCAGCTGGTGGGCATCTGATTGGTGGGAAACCAGGTGGAGCATTATGAAACATCGGTCGAACAGGATGTTGATAACTAAGATATAAATTGCAAGTTATAGACTTCAAGATGATTTCGGTAAAATATTTACGAATAAATATGTTCTGCATGCGTAAAATTTCATTAGAGTGGAAAAATTCTAAACGCATTATGATACATGTTTAAAGAAATATATTTTCAAACAATTTAGAATTTGGAATCAAATTGTTTTTAATGTCCAATGATATTCGAAAAAATCACTTTGCAATTTCGCACTCTAAATCGAAAATACGATATACATTGAAATTGTAATACATACGTAACATTAGGCCTAGGTCCCATTGGATTGTATAGTCCGAATGGCAACATAGGTTGTCCTTGAACTATTGTATCTTGAGCTATTACATGTGGAAGTGGTATCTGCTGATAAGTATTAGCTCTATTTGACGGAGCTGAATAAACGTCCATTAAATGATTCGGTCTAGGTGGCCGTAATTGAATCTTATTTGGTCCGTAATGCAGTGGTGCATTTATAGGTTGCGTAATCTGTTTCGTTGCAGAATTCTTATAAAAGACGTTACCATTTGCATCTTCTTCTGCATAATCCCTTTCTAATTTGTAATCTTGATCCCATTCGTTACTTTCAGTATCTAAGCCAAGGTCTCTATCTCTCTTATGGCTATCTGAAGGGGATACCTAGAAATAAAAAAGTTTTTATAATTATTTCTATTAATAAATTAGTATATATGGACATATTTTTGGTTTTTTTTATACATTTTTAACTTATTAGAAAAACCAAGAAATTAATTTATACCACTAGGGGTGTGTCCCATAGCTATACCACATCTCATTCATTTGATTTAACGGTTGTGTCAGTCTTGCTGGATGATGAATTTTTATCTATTTTTAGCATATGGAGTGAATTTTCACCGATTATATTATGACAAATAACCAATGCAATAAAACAATGTCTCCGATGGTTTTTTGGCAGAATTTACATTTTAATATATAATTCCAATATATTCCGCAGTGCTTAACATGAACAACTCCTAGTTACAATGGAATCGTTCTATATCATTGAAATTTTTGGATTGTGTTAATAGAAATGTATTGACAAAATTACAAAAAATATTTTTTTTGAATACACAATTGCCTCTAACATGTACCTGTCGATCTGCTTAGAAAAGTGTTTTAATCAATAACACATTTCATCTATCATAAGCCTCATTTTAACAAAGAATGTGGAAGTGCAATTAATCGAATCAAATTAAAAGCGTCTTAAATTTCATACACTGTTTTTTGTACTCATCAAGATTTTCAACAAAGAAAATAAACGTTCTTTATCAGCACATTGACAAATACACCATGCATTAGTAGTTACTAATTTATATATTTTTTAATAAGCCAAAGAATTGATAATTTATATTTACAGTATAGCGGAAGGTCATCTTCTGTCAATTGAAAACATTAATCTTTTATTTAATTAAAATTAGATTAAACATAAAGGCTTAGAGGTATGATTCTAATAGCTTCACATCTAGTAACTTTATTATTGTACACATTTTGATTGTGTTTAATTTTATTTACAGTAGAAAAATAAACCATTAGATCAAAAATATTTTGTTATACATATTTGTAATCAAGGACTCGAAAGTAAATATTTATGTGCATGCAAGTCCGGAAATTCTATGGATGTTACATACAAATTATACCAATACAGATTTTTTAATAATAAATTTGTATATTACTTATAAAATATTCTATTTTATTATTAATATTACTATAAGAATATGTATTACTTTGAGTGTGTGTTGCTATATATAGAAATGAGGTACTCAAACTTAATTAGAGGTAATTTATTAAATTATTGTGTAACTAATACGTGCAACAAACCCAGTTCTAGCATTATAAATAAGAAAGCTTTGTGAAATTGTTACTCTTTTTTGTTGCAGCTATTGCACTAAAACTCAAGAACCTTAATATACTATTTAAATATTAAATAAATATTATGTATGTTTTTCATATTACAATTTAATTGCAATATATGTATGTGCATACATACTTTACTATTCATTAAATATGTTTTATATGTTACAAATCGATTATCTTGAATCGCATCCTGGCGTTCACCTCCTTTGAGATTAGTGTTACAGGGTAACCGAAAAATTTTGTTTTGCAACTTCAAAATACGTTTGTACATAAGGTATGTATCGAAATTAGAGATAGAGTTACCTGCAGCTTATGATGCGGTGAGTTTTCTATACCGGGGGGTTTTGGATGACTAACACTACGCCCACTAAGTTCAATTGCTCCCGAATTTAAGTTCTTAACCTGCACTGGAGGCATCATTATAGTGATGTTATCCTCATAATCTGACTCCACCTCTTCAGCTTTGGTTGTTTCAGTCTTTGAACTGTTTTCGACAACTTTGGCTTGCGACCCATCTTCAGTTTTCAGGGTTTCATTTGGAGTGGCCACTTCTGTTTGCTCTTCTTCCAACTTGTTAATATCAGCAGCAATAACTTTCACTTTCGTTGATGTAATCTCTTCAGGATTAATAGATTTTTCTACAAGAATTAAAAAAAAAACGAATAGTTAATTGTTTTTTACAATTGTTTTTATTTTGTAAAAAATACCTTTTTTGGTTTTGATATTAGTATAGCCATTTTCATTTTTAAACGCATTTACTGAGTTTCGTAAAAAACGATTTGGAATCAATGAACCAGGTGAACATCCCTTTTCCTTACAATCGGGGCACTCATTGTCTTCAGATTCGAGCAGTGCACTGCGTACACCTAAAAAAAATTAATATTTGTAGAATAAATAATATTATTTAATTATTATCTTACAGTCATCACAAAATGAACTCCCACAACAAGGAATCATAACAGCATCAACAAAGAGGTCTTTACAGATACTGCATATTAAGTCATCCGGTATTTCCTTTTTTTTCTCAATTGAGACTTTCGTCTCTGGGAAATCGGCAGATGTTTCTCTGAAATGATTTTAGAAACGAATAAACCAACTTTTAGTATTTAAAAATAAATAGTTAACATGCATTAGTAGAAGAACATATGTATAAGACTATATAGATATTCAGATATATATACAATGAAGGTTGCCATTGAGGCCACCATATATGTAACAAACGAATTGTTATATTATGATGAACTGAACTTAAAGACAGGTGGTTCAGACAATATTTTTTTATTTCAAAACTTTAACCGATTTTTCACAAAAAAATTGTTATTTTCTCTTCAAAGTGTTCGCAAAAAAGTGAAATATTGAAATTTCAAAAAACTCTACCAGTGGCAGAACTATTATCTAACCACGTCTAATCCAGTTCTAAGCTGTGAAGGCCACCGCAATTATACTTTTTCCGAGACACGTCCAAATAATTGTTCCCCATGAATTTTCTTTAAAAAAAATAGAATACACGATGGTACATGTTATGGCAAAGAAAACTGTTTTAATTATACAACCTTTGTTTCAAAAGATGAACTATATCAACAGTTGTTGAATATAAACTATATCTACATACATATAATTGCATAATGAGATATCTTATTGCTTACTTATCATCCTTATCAAGAAATGATCTTGGTATGCCCGTATTTCTTTTGATGTCACTATGTTCCTTGCCTAAAGTGTAAGGGCAATTTTTTATCCAGTGCCCCGTTTTTTTGCATCTGTTACATCGGTATGTAGGCGGAACATCACCAATTTGAGAGTGCCCTCTTATTCTATGATAACTGCAAAATAATTTAATTTAGGTATAAATAGTAAATACATCAATGTGAAAAAAAGAAATTTTGTTAACTTCGATAGCAAAAAGTTTCCATACAAAAACTTAATTTTGATCGTTGTTTGTATGGGTTATTATCGCACTACTATAAATAAACCATGCGAAATTTGGCGAAGTTGATCTTGTAAAAAAAAAATTTTTCTGACCAAGAACTTGTTTTTATCGTTCAATGGCATGTCAGCTAAAAGCTATAGTGGTTTGATATGAGCGCTCCCGACAAATTAGTTGTTTCTTGAGGAGAAAAAGACGTGTGCAAAATTTCAGATCGATATCTCAAAAAATAGGGTATAATAATATAATAAATGAATTTATATCATGTAGTATTTAATGTAAAGAAATAACACAAAGGAAGAAACTAAAGAATATCATAATCTTACCTTTTTGGGTCGTAATCTGCGGTACTTTGAAGCATCATTTCAAAAATTTTTTCTTCTTCACTACCTTTCATTTTTGACAAGTCTAAAGAATTTGCATCTCGAGAAATTGCTCGAGATTGCGGTGTTTTTTCTATACTTTGGGTATTCCACGCCTTTTTTGGTTGAGATATTGGAATTCTCGCGATAATAAGTGATGTGTTCTTAGGAATTAAAGCCGAATCATCTTGGTATTCTAAAAGAAATTGAAATTAGTTATTTAGGTATGAAGTCTATAAACACTAAATCTAATTTTTTTGCTACATAAAATTTATATACCAGTGAAAAGACTAATACGACCTACTGATGCGGGGAGATTTTTCAGTGAACATAATAATTTTAGCTGGGTCAAACTCTCTCGTACTTTTTTTTCAGTCCATTAATAATTTAAAGCATATACGGCCGATTATTTATTGAGTTAATTTTTATGTTTAATAAGTAGTTTTTCAGTGAATGTTGATATATCGTTATCTGATGTAACCAGTATATAACGCCAACTACTAGGAACAAGCAATTCCATAAATATATAAATCAACTTTCTGAATTTTTCAAAATATTTTGTTGTGTAGCAAAACTTGATTAGCACATCCAGATATTAGAATACAAACCTTCTTTAGTTTGAGCATTTGTTATTTGTAGATCAAAATCTGTCACTTTTCCCAAACGCTTTTGATGTATTATAGCCTTTTTTAGATCTCCAACTGAAATATTAAGACCGTCAAATGTGACGGTGTCAAAGTCTAGCGCACTTTTGAATTTATAATGTACAGACATTTTTACACAAATTGCTTTCCAAATCTACTGACATTAATAAGAAATCACAATTTGTAAAAATAAAATAAATAAAATATTGAAATGTAGCAAAAAAACGCTTTCTTCGAGTAAACTCGCTTTCAATTTTTGCAAAGTGCATGAGCTATACTTAAGGAAATGTTTGGAAGGAGCTTTTGTGATTTGCACTGTAACAAATAGAGAGCATAAGCACTTTTAGGAACATTTCACAGGGTGATTTGAGGTAACGTTTTCTCCTCAAATAAAAATAAGCTTGACTAAAGTAATTACAAGATTGTTTATCAGCGAAATATAAACAAACAGGTTTTAGCCTTATTCCAATAAATCTATGAAATATTATTAAAATAACATAGTTTTAAATTCATGTACTTATTATTGGTCGTAATAGTTGTAGTAATATGGTAGCATTATTTCGAAAAAAAATCTATTAGTACTTAGTGGCATCTTATTCAGTGAAAGATGTTTATTTCATTATTGGTTTACCTAAATATTCAATTGCAAAAATGGAAATTTTACTCGCAAATGTTAATAACATAGATTTTAAAATTGAACGAGATTTGATTGAACAAATTGGTGCCGTCGCTTTACCATTCTTCGGAATGGACAGTAAGTAAGTAATTAAATCATAAATGTTAACTAAATAAATCTTTTTTTTAGAATCGATGGCTGCCGTTTGTCAATTTGTGAGTACCCAAAATGGTTTGGAGTGTGAGAAAGGCTCATCCTGCCCCTTCCGTCATATTAGAGGAGATAGAACTATAGTGTGCAAGCACTGGCTAAGAGGATTATGTAAAAAAGGAGACCAATGCGAATTTTTACATGAATATGATATGAAAAAAATGCCAGAATGTTACTTTTACTCTCGATTTAATGCGTGTCATAATAAGGAATGTCCCTTTCTTCATATCGATCCGGAAAGCAAAGTAAAAGATTGTCCATGGTATGATCGGGGCTTTTGTAGACACGGGCCGCATTGCAGACACCGTCACGTACGTCGTGTACTTTGTAGTAATTACTTGGCCGGCTTTTGTGAAAATGGTTGGAGTTGTAAATTTATGCATCCCCGATTCGAACTGCCTCCAATTTCAGACACGACAAAAGAAATTTTGCTTAAAAAGGTGCCAACTTGCCACTTTTGTGGAGAACTGGGACATAAAGCTTCGGCGTGTAAAAAAAATCCTGATGCTAACGAAAGTAGTGAAAACCGTTTCAAATTTAATGGCTTCCAAAAACAAAATCAAGCGTACAGTTTTAAAGAAAACACAGAAGGTAAAAACGGAACTGAGCATGTGTCGTCGAGTAATAACTTTACAAAGGTGCCAAAGCCTTTAGATGAAATCACTTGCTACAAATGTGGAAATAAAGGGCACTACGCAAATAAGTGCCCTAAAGGTCACTTAGCATTTTTATCAAATCAGAGAAGCCACAAATAAATAAATTAGCAATGAAATAACCAATTATTTCAATTATAGTTAGTATACAATACTTCTTAATTTTTAAATATACACAGTTACAGAGTTTTGACCTAGTTCAAATACTTACATGGATATTTTCGTACTATATAAAATTTAATTTTTTCTACTGAAAATATAGTCGGTGCATTCTCAAAATTTTACAGAAACTGGGATAAAAACCTAAAGAATCTAAGCATTTCTTTCGAAGTTATCTGGAAATATTGTAATAAAAATATATTAGTATAAACTGTGTATACAATTGTTAAAATGTTCACATTAGAATACTTTGTATTTTTATACCACACTCTGTTCGATCCTATATAAACCAAAGAGGAAGAAACTTATGAATTTTACTTCAAAATTTTAATAATGCTTGCAAACAAAAGTTCTATTGCGTTTAAATATATATATACGCGAATAATAGTGACGAAAAAGATTTCAACAAATATAAAGGTAGGACTTTAATCGGTTTCTTGACTTTAAATTTGGCCTTCGTCATAGTTAGTTTTTAGAATTAATAAATGAAGTGCCTTAAAAATTAAATTATATTCGGTTCACAAGTCTTGATGCATTTCTAAAGCTTAAACCTATACATAATACAATTGTAAAATGAATAGTTAAAAGACACATAGACGAAAAGGTTAAATAAACTGAGTGTAAAGTCGTTTTCCACAAATGTGTGCAAAGCTATGAATACTTATTCAATTGGAAATAAGTTAAGAAAATGCATTTTAATAATCCCTAAACCTTTTTATTAATTGATGTTTGAGAGTTCAAAGGTACAACTTGGTGATTAAAAGATAATTTGAAAAAGTGTATTAAAGAGTAATAAAACGAAATGTTGTTGTTTTTGCTGTAGGGACAGAGAGAAATTTATTGAGTTTTAAGCCGCGATACGGTCATTAGTTTTTCTAATTGTTATTTCAATCCGCTTTATCATTTTGAAATTTTTGCTTAGTACAATAATTAAAAAGCATGATATCTTTTAATGAACTTAAATTAGGCTTTATCTAACGTGTTTTACCCATCTTTCCGATTTTGTTCTAAAACAGACCGTCTTCTGTCGACATTTTTAAACCTTTTACACACAACCTAATTAACAAAACTATGTACTGATCGCAATATGTTAAGAGCATTTTTATTTTTCTCAGATTTTTGAACACCTTGGACATTTGAGAGAACATTTTAGAAAGGAAGAAGAAAATGGTGGGGCGGTACCTATTTTTAAAAAAGTGTTGTTACATGCAGATCATATTGCTATTAAAAGTAATACTACTGAATATTCTTACCAACAACTATATTTAGGCTCAAAAAAGTTATCCATTCAAATATCCAACATATGTGGTACGTTAATAACGAAAATATATGATTATATAATTATATGTAATGTATAATCCAATTTATGGTACAATATGTTAGCAAAAAATGTGTTAATCTATTGCTCATCTCATTCCAAGGTAGTGGTGCATCATGTAATGTTGCAGTTTTTTGTGAAAATAACGCTTTATTACCATTAACGCAATGGGGCTGTTGGATGTCTGGACAAGTTTTTATGCCACTTCTACATAAATTTCCATTTGAAACATTAAGTTTTATTATTGGTGATTCCAAATCAAAAATAATAATTTCTGGACAACTATATGAAAAGATAGCTAAGAAGCTTGCTGCAATGTTTGATATACCACTAATTATTATTGATCACCATTTTATACCAGAACACAGCATAAATCATCATTTTTTGGAAAAGACTTTACTTACGGTCGGCAGTAATGTTTTTATAGAAGGTACTTTAAATAATGATTTCTATTCTTATTCTGTTGCAATGTTGGTTTATAATAACAGTGCAGCTAAAAAACCAAAAGGATGTCGAATAACACATAAAAACCTACTCTCGAGAATAAAGGGAACTTCAAAAGCATGGGATTATAAATCAAGTGATGTTTTGCTAAACTTGTTGCCAGTAGAATACAATAATTATAGCGTACATTCTATGATGTGCTTGCTAAGTGTTGGTGGAAAAATTGATTTATGCTATAATATCAATTACGACAAAATATGGAATAAAATACTTGGTATAAATATGCTAATAAAGGATAAACCCAATATGCTGACAGCATTACCTTCAACATATACCAAAATCCTCAAAGTATATGCCAAAGCATTTTCTAATAATCCCAGCATGGTTGAATATATTAAAAACTATTGTCAGCTTAATATTCGACTAATGATATCTGGATCAACTCCCTTACCAATGAACATTTTCTATTATTGGTATAAATTAACAGGACATAAACTCCTCCGGTATTATGAAACACCCGAAACCGGAGCAGTTTTAGGTAATCCATATATTGAAGATGAAAGGCATAAGCGGAAGCAAGACTCTTTTAATGTACCGTTTCCTCAAACCATGATTCGCATTGTAAATTTTAAAGATAAAACAATACTTGCAGCTGCAATTGGAAATTCAGAAAATGGAAGGGTTGGTAATGCTGCACAAATTGTATCTTTCAACACCAGATATGACAATTTTTTAGGGGAACTTCATGTATCGGGGCAAACTATTTTCAAAGGATACCTGCATCAAGATGATACTAAAATATGTTTTGAAAACAATTTTTATAAAACAGGTATTATTGTGGAATTTGAAAATAATACCCTTAGGTTGCTGGGGCGTGTTGACAGCATAGTTTTTAAAAGGGCTGGACGAAGTATTTCAAGTGATGAAATAGAAACACTATTAAAAACCCACTATAAAATAAAAGATGTTGCAGTTGTAGCTGTTCGTCACCCACACTGGAATATGAGTATTTGCGCTGTATGTGTTATTAACGCAGAATCAACTCAGGATTTAGCCAATATTAAGCTATTTTGTTCTAAATGGTTGCCTCCACATATGTGTCCTGATATTTTTAAAATTGTTCCATATATACATCGAAATTCAGAAGGAAAAATTGAGAAGAATCATTTAACAAAATTGTTTTCTTTTTAATATCTGCATTATGTATATGTCGCTGAGAAATTTACTTATGGTTATTATAAGATGTTTCTGATTATAATAACATGTTTAATAATCATTACTCTAACGAGATTGGTTTAAAGTTGGTATGTCGGAGTCGACTCCGGATAAGTAGGAGTTCAGCTTGCAGTGGTGTCTAAAAGGAAGTATCGCAAGGGTTACTCTAGATTCTGTTGGCAACTCGAGCTCTTTTTCTGCAATTGGTGGTGGTTCGACTCTCAAGTACTTCACTGAGAGGGAGTCTGTTAAGGTGTTAATGGCTTCACTGTGAATGGTGGTCTATGCGTTTTTTGCTACCAAGTTATGGTGGGCTCAATATGAGTCTTGACAGAAAGCATCCGGTCTCCCCATAATAATTCGGAGTTCAGTATTTTGACGCATGAGAAGTTTCTTAGTCTGCGTTTCATTACATCCAGGCGACCACTAGTCAGTGCCCCGTGATTATCTTGTTTGTTATCAACAACGTTTCTTTTTCTTTTTTTAATCTGCTGGCCAGCGGCTTAGGATTTGGTTGCAGCTTTGAACTTCGGCAGATATCGCGGTTGTATGAGGAGTGAAGGAGCACAAGGTAACGAATATAACACCTAAACACTAAGTGTTATTGACAGTCGGATACATTCTTAGATGCGTTGTCTATTCATGTTTGCATAAACATTTTATGTTGCGAGTATTAACTACCATAGATAACTTAACTAAAAATAGGCACTTACAGGCCTTGTACACAAGGCAACACAGCTGTCCATTTTGCATGTACACATTTCATTGTGGCCATACTAATACCTTGCACTTCAATGAAATTTTAATATTTTGTTCAAGTGAAATTTTTTATGCAAAAAATAAGTAAATAGGTAAATTTATTAGTTTTAAATTATAAATTGTTATTACAATTGATATAACAGACCTATTTAATACCTTTATTTGTAAAATAATGTCAGGTTTGTTAGAGTTTTGAATAATAATCAAAATTATATTAGTGGCCACATTCCTCTCAAATTTAAGAATATTTTGAAGTTAGCGAGAGCGACAACTGACGGCTTGCAGTCGTGTAGTCGTGCAGCTGTCTAAATAAATGTGTTCTTAAGAAGGTGTGTATTTTAATATTTGACAGATGTCGCTTGCAGTCTGTCGCACCCTATGTGTTCGGTACTTAAAGATTTGAAGCTAAAGGCTGATTCACATAGCATTTTTGCTTCGCTTTCGGTCACACATTTGCTTGTTCTCAAAACAGTCGTCATTTTTATCAAAGAGAATCCCTGAAAGCAAAGCATTTTTCAAGAAACAAACAAAGCGAGAAAAGTTGTGCGTGAATGCACCATAGCAACTAAGTAAAAATGGCATACAATAAGATTTTTTTATAAAAAAATATCTTTTGTCGGCTCAGAGAAATTACAGCACGTATGACCTAGAATCACATGGGATATACGAACCCATAACAAATTTATGACATTCAGTTGAAGACGGCAGATTTAGCACTCCCTTTGGTTGCCAGTCCATATATTAGCATTGGAACAAAACAATGGGTATCTTATACTATGTTCGGACCGACATTGAAAACATTTTGAAACACACATTTTTATGTTGTGAAATCTAAGTCGTCCGGACCAACAATGTGAGTTTCCGATGAGTTGTCACTGACAAGTATCAAAAGCGGCATTCTCTTGCTCTTGCAAGATTGTACGATGACACAAAATGCAAAAATCCTATACCGAAATATGCAAGGTCAAGAGAGCACCCATTACAGAATCTAGTGATATATGACGGCACGAAAATAAACATGGGTTTTGGTCTGACATATTTTACAGCCATTGCAAATAACTTTCTGCGTGTGTTTGTTGTTGTGCCGTTGCACCAAAGGGAAAATTCTGCAATTTCTGCACGGTGCAAGATTTTTCAAGAGCAAGAGAATCCCCCTGATATGAGAATATGAAGCGACAGCTGTATTTGTATATGGAATGTAAACAAATATCAGTGACAATTTAGGGACGGCAAAACATGTCTTCCAAAAACCTCTATTAAATTAGAGCAGACACCGATTATAATGAGTGGAATGTAAGTTTTCAAGTAGTTTTTAGCGAAAACTGTGTTTTCGTTTGACAGATTTTACATGGACGAAAACTTGTGTGAAAACATGTTTTCGTTGTCGGTCCGAACATAGTATTATGATCCATGCACATATAACTCTTGCTTCAGTCATTTGCTTTGACAGATAAGTTCGATGAAATACAGCAAACGAAATTTTGAGAGTTTCAGTTGGATTTGACAATTCGGCATTAAGAACAGAAATCTCTTGCAGCACTATTGTGTAACTAACCAGTGATTTAACCGACAATTTGCTTTCAGAAGTGTACTTTTGGCATAATAATTCTTCTTCTTTATTGGCGTAGGCACTGCATATGCGGTCATAGCAGAGTTCACAACAGAGCCCCAGTTGTTCTTTCTTTCCGTTGTTTGGTGCCAATTGGAGATTCTAAGTCGTATAGCTCGTGGTCAATCGACTGCAGTATTCGCCGTTGCCAATGCGCAAAGGACCATAAATATTTCGCAGAATCTTTCTCTACAAAATTCGTAACGCCGACTCATCAGCTGTTGTCATCGTCCATGCCTCTGCACAACATAACAGGACGGGAATGATGACGGACTTGTAGGTTTTGTTTGGTGTTTGTTCGTCTCCAGCAGCAGATTGAAGAAGTCACACGATAGGGAGTCGCCTTGTCTGAAACATTGTTTGGTATAGAACGGCTCGGAGAGATCCTTCCCGATCCTGAAGGGCCTTTTGGATTGCTTCACGTCAGTTTACACAGCCCTCTTGGATTTGCGGGGATACCAAGTTCTGACTCTTTTCTCGGGTCTTTTGCAAAATGTGGCGCATGGTGAATATCTGGTCATTTGTTGATTTTCCAAGTCCAATCAGTTTTTTGACGATTGGGTTTAATGTTTTACACAGTACACTCGATGGAACCTTATATGCAATGTACAGGAGGCTTATCCCATGGTAGCGTAATAATTGCATACAAACAACTCAAAATCGAATTGCGATTTATGTTTGGTCACTTGTAATAACAACCATTAATTTTAAGTTAGAGACAATTTTTGAGACTTGAGACGATTTTTCTATTCTGTAAGTGACAGTCACAAAATCTATTACATTTCATCATTCAGAGATGTTTTTACACTTGAATGAAAATAATTATTTTATTTTATTTTATGCAAAATTGATTTATTTTTAACCTTTTCGTGTTTGAGCTGCTTACAACATATAAAAAAACGACAATCGATTAATATATATGATGATCTCTATTCAGTATATTCAAAATGGCAGACAAGAGTTCTTTTTAGTTTTGTGACCTGCTAACTATCAAGTCTCAAATTTGAGGCAATGTTTTGAGACTAACGCTAGAAACTGTTTAGTGAATAGTAACTAGTCACAAATTGAGACTTTACCTCAAAATGTCTCAAATAGAGACTAGAGACTGGTTACAGAACCCCGCTATATATTTGTATATTTTCACTAAAAAAAAATCGAGGGGTTCTTATGTTTGGCAGAATGCAGAAGCAATATCAGATAGTTCGATACTTTCAAAGTGGAATATTATGACAATTTTTGACAACTTTTTGCATTTATTGTAAAAATGTAGGCTTTGGGTAAGTAGCTTAAACTTATCGATTTTAAAAATGGTTAGTGCCGCTGTGAAACGGGAGAAATTGGAATGGAAACACCCTTTTTGCGAAGAACATGGTAATCATGAATTTTGGATAACTCATGCACATATACCCATTTGGTATTCGTGTGTACATTTGTACGTTCTGAAAAAGCAGTTGGTGCAATTGGATCAAGCGTTTTTCATAGCTTTTGTGCATATAATTCAAGAAAATGGTATGTCTGATTATATTATTTTTTAATTCAATATAAATATCAAATAGAATATTGTACTTTTATACATCTGCAAAGAAGTAATCATAAAACAGCCTCGTTATGAAAATTGAAATTTAATATCTTGTGTGAAAATTTTGTCAGTATATGTGCCAAAGCTTGTCTCCTCCGGTAAGGCAAAAAGCCGGAACGAGTATAGTAACTAAAAGTATTTTTATCATATGTCTTTAAATGTATTGTTTAATATACCATTTAATTAGAAAAATATGAATAATTTTCACCCACTCTGATAAATTTATTTTGATACAGATTTGTCAGAGAAAAGTGGGGAATTTAATTTTTTGTAAAACGAATGTATATGCGGCAGTGATTTTGCATTGGTATGAGTAAATGATTCATTCTGCTATACGTTGGCGAAGAAAAAAAAAATAATGAGTGATATATATATAGATATATATATATGTATATATAGTAAAAGATAATTTCATAGAGTGATCAAATATGTACATTCTTTAAAGATGATTAAAAAAAATTGGACAATCAAAATGACTTATCGTCTTTTGATCAGAAAGTGCATATTTAAATTTTCCACGACCTTGGAAAGAGGTCATTTGTAACCAATTTCTTTATAATTTCAAATTTGAAAATAGAAATATGGGCTTACTCTTACTAATGAGAATAATAAATATTTGGAAAGGAGATGCATTGGCAAGCAAGCATGTTCATTTTTGCCTATTTTTATATGTACATATGTATATAAGCCTAATTCTAACACTTAAAATCGACCTTTTTTGAGATGAAATCATAGTACAGTTTGTTCCATTCAATGTTTGAAATATAGATAAGTTAGTAGGTATCTATACAATTAACTAAAAATATGAGAAAAATAAAGAAAATTTCTTAGCTGAACAGCGTTTGTGTATGTACATATGTATGTATATGCATTTGAAATGGTTTGTATTCAACATTTGCGAATTTCACTAGCACTTTTTATATGTTAGAATACACTATACATATTAATTTCTATACACCCACATTCATGTATAAATTTATAAACAATTTGAAATCTACTATTGTACAGTAAGTTATTATAGCTTTTCCTTATGTTTATTAATTTAAGGCTTCAGGTGTTACCGTGTCAGATGTTTGTAAAACCACATACGAAGAAATTAAAAAGGATAAAAAACATCGCTATGTAATTTTTTATATACGAGACGAGAAACAAATTGATGTGGAAACAGTTGGCGACCGAAATGCTGAATACGACCAATTTCTTGAAGATATCCAAAAATGCGGTACGGGAGAATGCCGGTAAGTTGTAATTTTATTTACAGCTGTTTTCATAATTTAATCGACGATTTTTTTTCAGTTACGGTCTGTTTGATTTTGAATATATGCATCAATGTCAGGGAACTTCAGAGAGCTCAAAAAAGCAGAAACTTTTCCTAATGTCTTGGTGCCCGGACACCGCCAAGGTAAATGTCTATTAGAAAAAGAATGAAACAAAAAAAAACAGTGGAATTAAATTTTTTTTAGGTTAAGAAGAAGATGTTGTACTCAAGTTCATTTGATGCGTTGAAGAAATCTTTGGTGGGTGTACAAAAATATATTCAAGCTACTGACCTTTCCGAAGCCTCTAGAGAAGCAGTCGAAGAGAAATTACGCGCCACAGATCGTCAATAAATAAACTACAGTGTTCTACTTTTTTGTATTTGTAGTAGAAATAAAAAAATAAAAAAAGAAGTAAATAAAGGGCTATTTTTAAAATAGGATTTCATCTTAACGAGTTTACCAACTAGTCAATAACATATTTATACGACATAAAGGGTAAGTACAATACTGCTCGAACATGAGTTCAAAGAACTTTAAAAAAATATCGTAATGTAATTTCAACAATGTATAAAAAAATCTATTAATATCATGTATGTATGTCATACTCTCCTACGTCCAGCCTGTATATATATGCCGCGATATGCTGTAAATTTAGTATATAAAAAGAGAAATGATTAGACAAGAAACACATACGAACTCAAAACTGAACTCATGCCTTATATGGTAAAGGCGTCGTTTTTTGGAAATATTACTTGTGGTTTACACTGTGAGATTTTTTATATAATTTTTTTGAAATAGGAATGTATTGTGTAGGAAAGGAACAATTGAAATGTTTACATCGATAATACAGTTAAACACATGTACTTATATTAGAGCTGGAGTTAATATAACCTTGTGTTTGCACTATCATTTTCTGTTCTTCAGTACGTCATTGTCTGAATTTCGTTACATTTAGCTTTGTCTTAAAAAAAATATTGAATTAGGCATCAGGCAAGTTACACAATTATATAAAAAATTGCTTTCGCTCACAAATACAAAAAATATATAAGAAACTCTTCTCACTATCTTTCCATTTCTGTAATGTTCTTTTTCCAAAGCGTTCCTCTTCAAATGTAATCAGTAGTACTTACATCGGTATTATTAACATAACAAATATAGATGTATTAATGGTAAATAATTGAACAAAAATAATGGATCTAGATTTAGTATGTGAAGAAACTGATTTGGATTCATTGCAACCATACCCTTCTGGTAAGCAGGATAAGTAAATATAAACCTACTAACTTTATTACTCTTCTTACCAACTAAACACTAAACATACTTTTAAGAAGGATAATTAAAAAATGAAGTATATATGTTTATATATTTCATACATTGTTGCCAAAACAGTGTATTTACTGTCATCAAGTAATTGAATCTCTCATTGGGTAAGGTTTAAAACAGTCCATTTTATTTAACAGGTGCTCCTTCTACTCCAAATTCGAACAGATCATCTCCAGCCAATGGCAATGACGAAGCCACTTTTCAAACACAATTATTTTTACAAGGATCTTCTGAAAATGGAGACACTTTTTCGGGGCTTATGGCAGGAGTGGAAAGTAAATCAAATAATTCGAAACGAGGTCCGGGAAGGCCTAGGAAAGATTTGCCTCAACATAAGGGCAATGTGAAGCGAAAAAATTTTGGGGACCATATACAATGTAGTGATCGTACTAATCTTTCTATCGCACCAATGTCTTCATCCGAAAGTTCTAATACTGGATATCCTGAAGATAAAACAATAACAAATATGGATGAAATTTCAAATATTGAATATCCTGGGAAAATATGTTGTCTATGTAATCTTGATGAAAGAAGTGCTTTGGGGCAGGGGGACTTTTTAAGATGGGAGGTGGATCCCATTAACTGTGAAAAGGCTATTCAATATTACATGGAAACAAATTCTAAAAACGATGAAACCTTAAGGCATACCACTATAGACCAAGTTTCATTCCGTCGACAAAAAAATAATTGCAGAGGAAAAATGTCTCAAAATAATTGCATCAACGAACTAGATAAAATAGGGCATTCGGAAAAAATGTCCCTTAATACAATTTTAGATGGTTCTTATGTTTATTCGCACCGTATGTGCCTTATGTGGTCGCAAGGCGTATACGGAAAAACTAACGAAATCAAGGCGAACATAGAGTTCATAATTGCTAAAAGTCTCTCACAAAAATGCTCATTCTGTGGACAGTATGGAGCAAGTATCACATGTAAAATGAGTTGCACAAAAGTTTTTCATTTGCCGTGCGCTGCAGCATCGGCTAGCTTTCAAATCATGGATAATTTTATGGTTTTTTGCTTGGATCACATTGAACAAGTAATGGTTATATGTAAGTATTCAATGATACCGGATAATGTTTGAAGATATAAATAAGATTTAAACCATAATCCAAAATCAAAATCTGCTACATAAAAGTAAATACATTTGAAACATTTAATAAGTAAACAAAATAAAAATTGTTTGACAAATTTGTATTAAATGTAAATAAGAATAATAATAAAAAAAAACATTGTTTGTTTTTTTTTTTTAGAAAGTAAAAGTTGTTATAATTATTTAGTAAAATTGTTACCCAATCTAAGTTTAAAGATTAAGTACTACTGATTCATATCTACGTATATCTTTTATTCTTACATATTCACTTTATATTTGCCCTATTTTATTTAAATTTATATTAGAACTTTCAATATTTTTATCAACGTGGTATAATATAAACAAAGAAATTGAAATGTGAACTCAATCTTATTTTAATAGGTCCAGATGCTAATATCACGTGCCAAAACTGTTCCTCCATGGATAATATGGCAAAAATGATCATGTGCGCCACTTGCGGTGACCATTTTCATACCAATTGTGTTGGTTTAATAAATACTCCAGGTGAGGTTTTTAGTATGTATGTATATAGTCATACTCAAAAGTCAGAAATAGGGTAATTATGGAATTCAAATACCTTAATAATAAATTATAATACCTCTCACCCTAAGTTCATCTTAATAATTAATATGTTGGTCTTGATTTTTTTTTTTTAGAAACTCGGGCGGGTTGGAATTGCCCCAATTGTCGGAAATGTCAGATATGTAGAGAGAGTGACGGTACTGAAGGACGTTTCATTAAATGTGAACAGTGCCAGCGATTATACCATAATACCTGTTTACGACCCGCGATCTCTTCTTTGCCAAAATATGGCTGGAAGTGCAATGTAAGTATGAGAAATACATAGGGAGTTATATATAGATTTGAACACATCTTATAAGTTAAATACAACAAAAATACAAATGTTAATATGAACTTTTAGCGTTGCCGGGTTTGTACTGACTGTGGTTCAAGAACTCCTGGGGGTGGAACTTCATCGCGATGGCACTGTCATTACACAATTTGTGATTCGTGTTACCAGCAACGTAATAAAGGGTTTTCTTGTCCTATTTGTCACAAAGCTTATAGAGCTTCTGCCCACAAGGAAATGGTTAAATGTAATTTTTGTCATAGGTAAATAAATGCAAGAATTTATGTTTATGTTTTTTATGAATTAATGTTTTCCTGATTAATAGATTTGTACATAGTACATGTGACGAAGATGCCGACTTGATTACTTATCATAAAAAGAAAGAAAATAATCCTGATTATGATTATATATGTCCACAATGTAAGTTATTGCCAATGAGCGAGAAGATTATACCAAATCAATGTAATTCAAATCGCTCCGGAGAAGGAATTACATTGCCTCAAGGAATAGATGACAATTTTATTAAGGAAATGG